>NW_022884097.1:0-27662 GCF_011952255.1 Bombus vosnesenskii | reverse complement strand
AGTAGGAGACATGAAGGCTTCCAGAGGTTGGGTCAGCTTGGATAAGATGCCCAACAGTAACAGCGGGGAAATTAAGTCAAACGGGAAGAGGGTCGAAGTCTCCCCGAAGAAACTAATAGAAGCTACAGATGCTTAGAACTGGGACACGTGAGAGTGACCTGCAGATCTACGGTAGACCGGGGGCAGCTATGGTACAGATGCGAAGGCATGGGTTACCAGGCCAAGAGCTGCTCTGCCACCGTGCCCGGGGGCCCGCTCTGTGAGTCGCTTGGTGCGCAACCCACAGAATGGGAGAGGCGGCATGCGTTCCGCCGAAAACTAAAGGGATGAGCCGGATTCGGGAGCCTGCTACGGGCAGGAGACAGGGCGACAACGCGAGAGATCTACCGCAAGAAGAGGAAAGAATCACGAGTGGGGCAGATGGCCAGGGGGAAGCCATGGATATGGACTTAGTAAAGTAAATAAATTCATGCGGCTCCACCAGACCAACTTGGAGCGATCGAAACGGGCATAAGACCTGCTCTTCCAGGCGATAAGGGAGAGCAGGGCTTTTCTGGCAATGGTAGCCGAGCCCTATTGTATACTAGACACCCCTGACTGGGTCGCAGACCTGGACGGCTTAGCCGCTATGACGTGGATGTCAGCACCGAGCACATCCGCCGCAGAGATCCTGCTCGAGCAGGGCAAGGGGTATGCCGCGATCGAGTGGGCTGAGATGGTAGTGGTGGGCATATATGTTTCCCTGAACAGTGGCCTGGTCGCGTTTGAGGAGTTCCTGGACGTGTTTAGCGATTGCGTGAGACGATACCTTTCACGTCAGGTCCTCGTCCTGGGAGACTTTTTAACGCTCACTCCTCGCAATGGGGAACACAAGGACAGATGCTCGGGGCCGGATGCTATCAGGCTGGGCTGCGGGCCTCGGGCTCCTCTTACTTAACAGAGGCTCGACCAGCACATGCGTGGCATGGAGAAGATGTTCCGTCGTCGATATTACATGGGGTACCCCCAATGCCTTCCGGCGTGTCTCAGGCTGGAGAGTAGCCGAAGGGGTTGAGACTCTCGCAGTCCACCTGTATATATTCAACGAGGTCGGCCCGGAGACAATACCCGCGAGACAGACCTGCGGCATTAGGGGAATGGAACTCTTCAGCCCGCCACCAAGATGGCGCCTCAAGGATAGAGACAACGAGATGCTCCAGACAGCAGCCAGTGACGCGGCCTAGAACTGGGACACCCGTACAGAGAAGACAAACATGTAGGAGGAGGCGGAGAACCTTCGTCGAGACGTCAAAGCGGCATGTGATGCGTCAATGACGCGCTCCGTGCCAGGGATTAGACTGGTGGACCTGGAGATCGCAAAGCTACGGATAAAGTGCATTCGGGCCCGCAGGCGGTTCCAGAGAGCCCGCTGTCGGCGGCTTTATGACGAGGAAGAAATCTACTTTTGAGTCTGTACGATAAATTGTTTTACTAATAGTGAATAGAAAAGAGGTCTTCTAACACTCCATACATCTACCCATGTTGATGGGTTATTATTAATTATTATTAGCCATAAGTAAATAGGAGGGAAGTATTTGCGCACTTTTACTCACTGGCGTTTACTGGAGAACTAAGCCCTTGCTTGTGCAGTGTTAGGAGGTTACGAGTGTTAGGTTCTGACCTATCAAACCTGAACAGGCACCTTGGCCGACATCACACGGATGCTCGCATCCAGTGGGGATGTCAATATTGTGAAAGGAGCTTCCCGAAGCTCCATGGGGCAAAATGCCACATTCCAAAGTGTAGTGGCACTAGTCAAAGGAAAGAAGGAGCGTACAAATGCAAATTTTGCCCCATGAGCTTCTGTACTCAGAGAGGATTATCCACCCACGAATGGCATGCGCACTCTGCCATGAGAAATGAAAAAAGAAGGAGAACGGGCTCTTGTGAGAGCTCGATGAAATTTATAACAGTGAAAAATTGCCAAGTGTTGAAATTAGCAATGTCCTCACTAACAGGACAGTTGAACAAATAAAATACAAGAGAAAGATATTAAAAATAGCTAGTGAGAATACAAGTCCTCAAGAGTTTGCCGAGGAGACAGAGGGAGGGTGCGATCCCGTTAATTCAGGCAATGCGCGGACATGCGTTTAGCCTGTACCTAGCGGGGAAACATATAATGAGGAGCCTACCCATCAGTGGAGACTCCAACTAGAGTACGAAATAGAGAGAGTACCGAGGTGCCCCCGTCGTTGAAGGACGCTCGGTTAACAGATATTTGGGCAAAATACAAGGAAAATAAAGAAGTCCTAACAAATAATTAAAATGAATTTATTTACACATCTCTATATGGAGCGCTAGAGAATGTTACAATTAAAAATGACAAAAACAAAAGTAATTCAAAATCCCAAAATAGAAGATATTATAATAATAAGAATAATAATAGAAATAAAGGGAAGGAATACTCCTACGCACGTTGCCAGGAGTTGTTTAAGGAATGTCTAAGAAAGTTGTCCGACGTTGTCGTTAACAACGATCGTGCATACCTGGAACCAACCAGGCAGCCACCGGAAGAGAGGGAAGTGAGGACGCTCTATGAAGATTTATGGCGTCGGGCAGAACCAACCAATCCCCCAATCCCAGGAAGTAGAACCTCTGAGCTGGTAATAAACGAATTGTTTCCGCCGATAACCGCCGAGGATGTGAGCGAGAAACTTAATAAAATTAGGAAAAAGGCTGCGGCAGTAGCGGATGGATTTCAAAAAGAACATTTAATGATATCTGGCCTGCCCGCAATACTAGCTAAAATTTGTAATATATTAATGTATAGTTCCCATTTTCCGACAGTATGAAAGGAAAATAGGCCTACACCAATTTCAAAGCAAAGAAACCAAGCAACCAGGTGGAGAATTGGAGGCCTATAACAATAGGCCCCATTCTCGGCCGAATTTTCTTCTCCATCCGCGGCGGAAGGATGAGAAAAGGTATTGTGTAAAATTTAAGGCAAAAAGGTTTTACATCTGAAAATGGATGTAAAATAAACATCGATCTATTGAACGCTGACTTAAATTATAGTAAAAAAAAATAACGGGGGATATTCACAATTGTGGATATCTCCAACGCATTTGACACAATATCCCATTCGGAGTTAAGCAGGGTGACCCTCTATCGCCACTGCTATTCAACTTATGCCTAGAACCGCTGCTGGAAATGATTGAGGAGCAAACCCGTGGCATCATTGTCAGTTGTGAAAGAAAAATATCGATCCTGGCTTTCGCTGACGACATTGTTCTACTTGGTGAAGATGAGAGGGAGGCACAACAAGAATCAATATGCTCCATTAATATCTGAAGAGCCTGGGGATGAACATATCTGGTGAGAAGAGCCAAACGTTCCAGGTGGTCGCCAAAAAGGACACATGATTCATAAAAGAACCGCGAATTAGGCTCGAAAATGTCAACATACCAACGGTTGACCCAGATGAGGCCTTCAGGTATTTAGGCGCCAAAATGGGGCCTTGGAACGGTATCCATTGTGGCATCATAGTGCTAGAAATTTTGAGCATGGTCAGAAGAGTTAGAAAATTCTCTCTGAAGCCATGCTAGAAAATTGAGTTAATTACGAAGTACATCTTCCCTCGATATATTTACCATTTCCTTATAAATCCACCAAGTGACAGTGTCTTAAAATTATTGGACAGCGAAGTCAGGCAGGATATAAAGGTCATATTACATCTTGTGCATTGGACAGCCACTGGTTTCTTTTATGCTCCAAAAGCAAAAGGGGGATTAGGGCTACCGAGACTTGAACATATTATCAAACTTGGTACCGTAAAAAGCGCATTAAACAATAAGAATTCAGTCGATCCAGCGGTATCTAGCTTGATCAATGGAGAAAACGACAGCAAGCTAAAGAAAATCGCAAACTCTCTAAGGATCAATTGGCCGGCCACTTCCGAAGAGGTAGAAAAAGCTAGAAAGCGACTAAAGAGCGGACATATTAAACAATGGCAAGAGTTGAGACGTCAGGGACATGGAGTAAATGACTTCTCAAAGAGTAAAACTGGCAACGTGTGGCTCGAGGACTATAATCTGTTCAAGCTCTCGAGATTCATCGATGGCGTAAGACTTAGGACAAACACCTTTGGGACACGGACTGTATTGGCACGGACTGACAAAAGAATTGATGTAACCTCAGGTGAGCGTCTCGACTTGGGCGCCTATGAAATCTTCCTCCACGAAAAAAAGCATAACAGTTCAATGCTAATATAAACTATAAGTACTAATTAATTGATTATTATTATTATTATCAATATTAATACAGATTATTACTACAGTTTAATAGCATAATTGTGAATGTCTCTAAAAATATAATATCCATATTACGTTGTTTTGACATTAAAATTTAGTATTCATCTTACATTGTATTTTGCGTGTTAAAGATATGTATAAAGCAATTGATTTTTATAACAGTTTACATAATGTACATATAATATTAAATACATTAATTAAACACAGATATATCAATTTTCTCTAAGTAAGTGCATATTTATCAAATTTATCCTGCATGCACTTTATATATGTCGGTGTCGAAGTGATTATTACTTCTCAAAAAAAAAAAGAGGAAAAACTCTACATGATCTGTTTAGTCTTCTAATTTTTTTTTTTGTGTAATAAATTAATTTGTATGGAAAAGAGAAAGGCGGCTGGCAAATGTACTTGAGAAGGCATTGACAAATTAATTTTCAGATATTTACGACAAGAGTTAGAAAATATTAAGAGACAATTTGTAAATTTGAGATAATTTTTTGTAGGGATGTAGAGTTTTAGGGAGGGTGTTGAAGTGGTTACCACTTCTAAGAAAACTCTACATCTGGTCTTTTTTAGTTTTCTCAAGCACTGAAGCCATCGACAGCGTGTAGACAAAAGACTGCGACGAAGTCAGGCCATAAACAGTAGACAGGCGACGTTGGCTTCGGGGTTTCTCAGTTATTAGCTAACACAGCTAGCGTGCGGATCTGGACCAGCTCAAATTGTATTTTTACTTATTACACTTCTATTTAAATATATTTTCTACCTTACAATTTATCCACGTGTTTTCTCTGTTTACACACCGAATAACCTCAACAGATTATAGGCCCAGGGCTGTAAATTGCAAGGTAGCAACGTGAAGTGAATAAAGTGTTAAAGTGTTGTGCTTAGTAAAATAAGGGATAGTGCTAAAATGGAATCAGCAAGTGCGAAGGTCGAGATGTTACGCGGCGAAGAAAATTGGCTCCAGTGGCGTTTTGTTATGCGTACACTTTTGGAGGAAGATGACGACCTGATTAACGTGTGTGAAGGGAATTTGTGTCATCCAGGTAACAGCGCGGAGAAAGAAATCGCTCGTGGAAGATTTTTGAAAGCAGATCGATTAGCGAGAAAATTAATCGTGACCTCAGTAGGAAAGAAACCGTTGGATCTTCTTTTATGTTGCACGACAGCACATGAAATGTGGAAAAAGCTGAATACAGTATATGACATGAAGTCGGATGAGAATTTAAATATGGTCCAGAAGCAGTTCTTCGATTTTAAATGGGAAGAATCTGAAAATGTCTCTTACAACCTGTCAAAGTTGGAACTCATAGCGGCGAAGATGAAAGCCCTTGGGAGTGAAATTGGCGGGAAAATGCTGATAACACGCATTTTATCGGTGTTACCAAACAAATTCGATCATTTTCACAGTGCGTGGGATTCCGTGGAAGAAGAAAAGAAGACCTTAGACAGGCTTAGTACCAGGCTGATGACGGAAGAAATTAGATGGAAGAAAGACGACCAGGAAACATCGGTGGCACTGGTAACAAGAGGTAATAATTATAAAAGGGAACAGCAGAAGCAGTCAAGTAAACGTGAATACGAGAAACAAGGACCAAGTTGCTTTAACTGTGGAAAAGTTGGCCATCTAAAGAAGGATTGCTTTAGATGCTTTATATGCAAAAGGAAAGGCCACACCAGCAAAAACTGTTTTAAAAATAACAGAAGAAGCAACAATAGAGACAACCAGGAACCTAGAAACCAAAATCGGGATCAGCGGAATTGGTCTATTAGGAAGTACCTCAGCGATACAAACGGCAAACGCTGATGTTTGGATAATCGACTCAGGAGCTACGGATCACATGACGGTGAAGATAGAGATCGGCGATGGTCCGTTCATGGATGCGTGCGGCAAAGGAAAAATCAGAGTAGAGACTTTTGTGGACGGCAAATGGGTAACATGTACAATGAACGATGTTCTATACGTACCAGGCATGAAAAGAAATCTGTTTTCGATTAGATCTGTCGCAAGAAGGGGCATAGATTTTTGTATTTCAAAGGAAGGGACCAATTGCATATTTTTACAAAATCAGAAAATAATAGCAAGAGGTTCTGTTATCGGAAATTTGTAGAAAGTAGATATGCGAGTTATCATACCGTCAGTTTGTAATTTTAGCAATAGAGCGGAGTCAAACGCGGACACATTGCAGTTATGGCACGAACGGCTATGTCATCAGAACATCAGACATGTTAAAGAATTCTTAAAGAATTCAAATATGAAAGTTGTAGAGGATAATAACTTTTTCTGTGAAGGTTGCGCGTACGGGAAACAGCATAGATCGAGTTTTCACGAGAAAATCAGTCGGGCGACTAAACCTCGCGAAATTATTTATACGGATGTATGTGGACCTATGGAAGTCGAGTCATTAGGCAAGAAACTGTATTTTCTGACATTTAAAGATGATTTTTCAAAATTCACAAAGATTTACTTCTTACGACGTAAGTCAGAAGTAATTGAAAAACTAAAAACCTTTTGCCTAGAAGTTGAAAATCGATTTAAGGATAAAATTAAAGAAATTCATAGTGATGGAGGGAAAGAATTCCAAAATAAAGAAGTCAAAGAATTTTTAAGAAGTCAGGGAATTAGGCACACGATTAACGTCCCATACTCTCCTGAACAGAATGGTGTCGCAGAAAGGGAAAATAGAACAATAGTAGAGGCAGGTCGGTCGATGTTATATTCGAAACCAAATCTACCGCTGTTCTTATGGGCCGAAGCCATGAACACAGCAGTACATGTCATAAATAAGACGGGGCCGACAAGACAAGATAAGAAAACACCATATGAACTGTGGTACGGGAAACCGCCGAATGTAGAAAAGTTTAGGGTTTTCGGTACTGAGTGCTTTGCTCACATACCTGCGGAGAAAAGGACAAAACTTGACAAAAAGGCTAACAAAGGATATTTGGTAGGCTATTTAGATGACGAACGAGGGTATCGAGGGTACGTGCCAACAGTAAAAAATGTAATATTAAGCCGT
Source organism: Bombus vosnesenskii (assembly GCF_011952255.1). Taxonomy (NCBI): domain Eukaryota; kingdom Metazoa; phylum Arthropoda; class Insecta; order Hymenoptera; family Apidae; genus Bombus; species Bombus vosnesenskii. Next base: position 20,350 of record NW_022884097.1, on the reverse strand, counting down.
GACGTAATATTTAAGCCTGAACTAGAAAATGCGAAATTCGTAAAATTAAGTTTACCGAAAATTGTCGAGCGCGAAGATGTGAGTACGCAGAGCGATAGAGCATGTACGTATGAAAGTGCAGAGAGTGAACATGAAAAACAACCTCATGGAACTAGCGACAATGTGAGACAATTGAGAGATAGAGATAAGATCAAACGAACCGATTTTTATGGTAACCCAGTAACGTACGTGGCGGAAAAATTACCGGGGGATTTTAATGAAGCGATGAGATCCGAAAAGAAAGAGTTATGGGAAACAGCTATGAATGATGAAATGAAATCGCACCATGAAAATAAGACGTGGATACTTGTAGAAAAACCTAAAGATCAGAAGGTACTTAGCAATAGGTGGGTTTTAAAGCTAAATCCGGACAACTCGGAACGATACAAAGCGCGACTTGTAATAAAAGGGTGTTCACAGAAAGAAGGCATAGATTCTAAGGAAACATATAGTCCCGTTGCTCTGTTTGACACAATTAGATTAATGCTCCGTATTGCAGCCAAAAATAATTTACACCTCGGACAGTTCGACATTAAAACCGCATTCTTATACGGAAGTCTGAAAGAAGATATTTATATGAAACAACCTAAAGGTTATGATGATGGTACAAATCGGGTTTGTAAATTGCTAAAAAGCCTATTTGGCTTAAAGCAGTCTCCAAGATGTTGGACGGAAAGTTTCACAAAATTTATCTCGAACTTAAAATTTTATCAGAGTAACGCAGATCCTTGTTTTTATATTTATACAAAAGACGACAAATTAATGTTGATGACCATATACGTAGACGATGGACTGGTAGCAGCTTCAGACGAATCTTTCATTGATAAATTCTTCGATGATTTAAATAAAGAATTCAAAATTACGAGTTCGAAAGAAGTAAAGAGTTTTCTTGAACTTGAAATTAATAGATTATTAATTAATAAATTTACAATTTATCCACGTGTTTTCTCTGTTTACACACCGAATAACCTCAACAGTCGGAAATGAAAGGACACCGGGACCTTCCTTTGGAATTCTTCGGAAAACCCCCAATATTTTGCCTCTATAACTTAACTGGATTATAATTGTTTGAGATTTGTGATAAGGAGCTTGGGCTCGAGGCGACAATCAGTTACCGAACGTAGCCGCGGTCACGGGATGAGCGCTTTGTCTAACAAAGGTATGGAGTAATTCTATAGCTCTCCTTAAAAGAAATATTTGTGGCGACACGCGACAGTAAACATTCCAACGGTTTCTGTCCCCTGGCTCGCCACACGCAGACCCTATTCTTTGAGTAAGATGATTGCCAGATGTCGATGCGTCTCCGCAGTACATGTTCAGCTAGCCTGAGGAGCCGCTATAAATCTTAGGATTTAGTTAACTAAAGTCCTTCAAACAAACAGTCTTTGTCCCAGCTACGGGAAGATAGGAGAGACCTATTTTTCAACGAACGGCGTCTCCAACTAGCAACATTCCCTCGAGGGTGGCTAGCATCTTTTTCTAACCACCAATATGGAAATTGACCAATTAGCAGCAACGTCAATTTCCCTTACTTTCTGAACGAAGGCTATCCTCGACGAATCCGATGATCTCGTGTCCTTAGACACACCCCATCATAGTTTTTCTCTGTGGCATCATCGGGACGGAAATTCATTCTTTCTTGCCATCTCATCGACGAAAAGAGTAACCCCATACGACCAGTGAATATTACGCGTTTTATTAACAAAGAGCCCGACTTAGATTTTGTGAGCCCGTACGTCTACTATCCCGTTGACCGCGGATTCGTTATTGCACTTAGGATCATTGTCATTAGTTTCTCGAGTATCTAATTACCACGGTTACTTGTCCGATTCTATAATAATCGCAGTTGCACTAGTCAATGTCTTCCCTATTGCACAACGACAATGTGTAATCCAAATGAAGATTCGTTTCACGCCCCTAACCCTAATTCTAATGTAAACCCGACATTTATAATGAAAAAATGTATATGTAATACAAAAAGAATGTAGAATATAGGTACTAATGTTTAATCTGATTTTCTGTAATTTTGACAGTTTTGTAATCTTTTATTTTTATATTTTTATATTTTCTATATCTTTGTGCGCTTTTATTTTTTATATAATTCTATATTCAAGTAACAGTATAAAAAGGATACGAAAAGTATGGAATGGCAATGCATGTAACGGTACGTGAATGTTACGCGTGCGCAAGATAACCAGGAGAGGTTGTATAGGAATCAAGAGGTCGTTGGACAAAGAGAACGTTTTTTAGCATTACGTTATGTTTAAGACATTCATATATTCTGCAGATATTAGTTCCTATCAGTATACCCACGTCGTTATTAACAAGATGTTTATGTATTTCCATTATCTTTGTTCTAAAAATCACTGTTATTTTGGGAATTTGTTAAAAAATCTCTTAATCCTTTCAGGAGATGTATCACTCTAAACTGAGATCTAAACTCAGATCACAGGTTTTTTTTATTTTATAGATTAGATTCACAATTTGTCCAGTTTGGACATTTGGTAGAATTTTTTAGCTGTTAGATTATTATGTGGGTAGCTACCCCCAGTGGGATACCATCTTCGTGTTTGTTTGGTTGTGTCCTTTGTGAGGTCTGCTGGGTATTTCCCTTTCAGCCTTCTATCCATGTTTGAGGTGTTAATCGTTTCCGCAGTTAGCCAGTTTGGCTGTGTTCCTATTCTTTCTTTGTATTTTTCTGCGTGTCTGCTAATTTTCTCTTTGACCATTGGTATTCCCAGGTCCTTCCGTATGCCTTCGTTTCTAACGTACCATGGGGCGTTTACTATTGTTCTAAGAATTTTAGCTTGTACTGTCTCTATTTTGTTTATATGGCTCATTGCCGTTGCCCCCCATAGTGGTATTCCGTACGTCCAGATTGGTTTTATGATCGTTTCGTATATTTTTAATTTATTTTCTATGCTTAATTTGGATTTTCGACTTGTTAGCCAATGCATTTGTCTCCTTGTTGTCTGTATTTTGTCTATTATTGATTTAGTATGCTGTTTCCATGTGAGTTGTGTTTCTAGGTGGTCTAGTCCTAGGTATTTGACTTGCTTTGTTTGCGGTATGTGCGTGCCGTTCAGTAGGATGTTTGATGGTGTCTGTTTTCGCAGTGTGAGTGTAATATGGTTGCATTTATCGGGGTTTGCTTTTATTTGTTTATCTTGCAGTCACTTTTCTATTTTTGTGATATGTTCTTGTAGTAATTTGACTACTGTTTCTGGGTTAGTGTGCCTGACTAGTACAGCTGTGTCGTCCGTGAGTGTCACTATTTTGCTATTGGTAGTTGTTGGTATGTTTTGTGTATAGTATTGATCCTAAGACGCTTCCTCGCGGAACCTCTGCCTTGATGTCTTTAACTTCAGAGTATGTCTCCTTGATTTTTATTACGAAGGTTCTGCTGCTTAAGTAAGATTTTATTAATTGGTATATTTGCTCCGGAAATTGTTTCCTGCTTGTTTGTAGTAGGCTTTCGTGGTTTATTTTGTCAAATGCTTTATCTATGTCCATAGAGAGAGCTGTACAGTATTGTTTGTTTTCTAATGCTAGTATTATTTCTTTAATGAGCCTGTGCATTTGCTCTATAGTGGAGTGTATGTTTCTGAATCGAAATTGGTGATCTAGTATTAATTTTTCCTTCTATATTATTGGTTTTATGCGGTTGCATATTATTTCCTCTAGTATTTTGGAAAACACAGGAAGTAGTGATATTGGTCTGTAAGATGCAGTTTGGTGTGGTTCTTTGCCTGGTTTAGGTAACATTATGTCCTGTGCTAGTTTCCACAGTTTAGGAAAGTATTGGATTCTTAGTATTGCATTGAATATTATTGTCATTAGTGTTATCGGTTTTGGCGGAAGGTTTTTCAAGATTTTACCATTGATTAGGTCGATTCGTGGTGCTTTATTGTTTTTTGTTTTCTCGATTATGTTTCTAATTTCTTGTGCTGTTGTATTAGGTATGGTATAGTGGTTGTCAGTTGAGGTACTAGTGGTAAACGCATCCTCGTCCGTATGACATTTGGGGTTGCTGTTGTTGATATTATGTGGTATAAATGTGTTTCAAAGGTGGTTGGAAAATTCTTCAGCTTGCTCTTCGTTGCTTCTTGCCCATGTGTTGTCTGCCGTCCTGATTGCTGGGACTAGTTTTATTGGTTTCTTTTTTTTTCGTGGCTTCCCATAGGGAGTAGTTGGAGTTCTCGTGAGCAGAGAGTGACTCTATGAATTTTGTGAATTCGTTATTGTTGTGCACTTTTATTTTGTTTTTTATTTCCTTTGCAAGTTTGTTTAGGTGTTTTTTGTTTTCTCATGTTCTATGTTTTTGCCATTTTGCTTTCGCTTTTCTTTTTTCTCTAATTTTTTCAAGTATGTCTGATGGAATTGTTTTTGTTTGTCTGTTGGTTGGTTCAGGTATAGTGGTTGTCCATGATGCTTCTTGGATAGTTTCTGTCAATGGTGTTACTGCCTGTTCGACGTGTTCGGGTGTTTCCAATGGGATGCTGCAACTGGTTTTGCTCTCGATTATTTCTTTAAAAATTTGCCATTTGGTTGTTCTGTTGCATAGTGTCCTTGGATTGCTATAAAGTATTAATTTGTTTCTGTAAGCAATTGGGCTGTATGCAATGAGGCTGGGTGTTATTTTTAGTTTATTTGCGTTTAGTCCCTTTGTAACTGCAAAATCGAGTAGGCCAGGTATTTTGCTCAGGTCTGTCGGCCAGTATGTCTTCCTGTGGATAATATATTGAGGCTGTTGTTAATGTATTTTTCCAGGGTTCTACCTCGAGGTGTGGTAATTCTTGATCCCCATAGCGTGTGGTTTGCATTGTAGTCTCCCGTTGCGATATACTTGTCATATCTACATACTATGATATACATACTAAGTGTTGAAAGTACTCTTCCCACGTTTGTGATGTCATTTTGTGTCGCGGTGGTACATATACTGCTGACAACTGTAAATGGTTGCTGCTAGTTTGTATAGTAACGGTGGTTGCTTGTATATATTCCTTACTAGCTTGGCTGTGTTAGTGGTGTTTAATGTCGTTTCTTATTATTACTGCGGTCCCTCCGTGTGATTTTCCTGGGGGATGCTTGGTATCATATATTGTGTAGTACGGTATTTTTATGTAACTTTTTATAGTGAAGTGTGTTTCCGATACGAGTAGTATGTCGATATTATTATTATACAGGAATGTTTCAGTTTCTAGGACAGTGTGTTGTTAAATGCTTCGTATCGTATCTTGTCATAGTGTTTATTGCTCTTGTTTGGTGACCAATTTTTGCTAATTCGTCACTTAATTTTTTTTGTGTTAGTTTTTAAATGTAGTCCTCTTATAACTATTTCGTAGCTCCTTTCCGTTTCTTTTAATTCTTTTATCACTTTCCTATAATTTTCTGGGCTGTTTATTTGAATTTTTACTTGTTCTAATTTTGTTTGTTTTATTGTGTAGTTTTCCTTCCCAACTATATCGTTTAGTCGATCAATAAGCGGGTCTATTATCTGGGCGTCGACAAATATTGTTGGTGGTTTTGTAGTTTGCGTTGATTTAGTTGTGTTTTTGGTTGTTGGGTCGTCTATTTCTTCCGTAAGTGAGCTGAAGGAGTTTCTTAATGGTAATTCTGGCAGCCATCGCTGCTTTTCTGTATCTGAATTTCCTGTTATTTTTCGTTTCTTGTTATAACTTGCCACCTTTCAGCTTTCATCCTGTTGGATTAATTCGTTATTGGTAATATTCTCTTCATTGTTTGGTATTGTTTCCATATCAACTTCGTTTGTAGCTGAGCATTCCTGTTCTTAGTTTATTGGTTGGCTTGGTTTTGATATGTTTGTTGTTTTATTTATGTAGTATTGTTCGTCTTTGTTAATTATTTTTATCGGTGGGATGTGCTTTTTCATTTTAGTTTTGCTTGTAGTCTTCTTAGTAGAAGACACGAGTTTCCACCATTTAGCTATGGGCGTTGCCGTTCGTAACTTTCTCTTCCCCACTTGCCGCACCTTTTCTGAAGCACTGTTTTACACGTCCGTTTAGCTCGGTTGCTCTGGCAGAACTCGATTTACAACATTGAGAACATTTATATCGAAAATTCTTTCTCGCATGAAGCTTCTGTATTAATACAAAAGGCACGAATTAAGATATATGATAATTCACAAGTATTAGAGCACTTGCTGATCTTATAGATTTTATAGAAAATGTGATACATGATTGACCAAGATTATTAAGAAAATGAAGTTTACATCCGTATGAGATTAACTATCCGAAATACACACTTTGTGAAAATTCGTGACAGTTGGAGGAAAAGTAATGAATCAACGATTATGTGACAGCAATTAAAATCCGTCGATCTAAGGTCTTTATTAAATTAAATAGTTCAAAATCGTTTACATATTAGGCGATCCCATAAGTTTTTGTGTATATATTTCATGTGTCGATTTCTAAACATACGGCGATAAGGGACCAATGCACTTGAGCTTAGCTAATCGAGAACAGGCTAGAGTAGATCTTCGTGGGCATAAGATCGTAATATAGTGAACACAGTGACTTCTAACAGTAAAAAATCACGAGTGAAATACGTATCCATTTTCGACATCTCATGTTATATGAATTTCGGAAAGAAAGTTCGGTAACAATTGCCAGGAAAAACATATGTGCTGTTTACGGAGAAAATACGCTTTCATCTCGCACCTGTAGGAAGTGGTTCCAACGTTTTAGAGCTGGGAATTTCTGTTTAGAAGAGGAGGTACGCTCCGGGCGCCCTCCTCAGACAGACGGAGATAAAATTCGGGATCTTGTTGAAAAATCACCAAGTTTGACAGTTCAAGAGATGTCAAATGTCCTGAAAATACCTAAGACAACGATTCATAGGTGTTTAAAAAATGGGGATGGTGTCAAAGTTGAACGTTTGGGTGCCCCATGAACTTACGGAACGGAACCGTCTTGAACGAACGACAGCGTGTATGTCATTAATTGCGCGTAATAAACGTGAACCATTCCTTAAACGCCCCTGGTAACTGGTGATGAAAAGTGGATACTTTTCGAAAACCCTGAACGGAAACGTAGCTGATCCCAACGAAATCAGCCACCTGAACGCTGTGCAAAACCAGGGTTACATCCACGTAAAGTTCTTTTGTGTGTATAGTGGGATTATAAAGGAATACTCTATTTTGAACTTTTATCTAGTGGTGATACCATTAATTCAGACAAATATTGCGCTCAGTTGGAAAAATTAAGGGAAGCACTAGCTGAAAAACGGCCAGGTTTAGTGAATAGGAACAACGTTATCTTCCATCACGACAATGCTAAACCGCATGTCGCGAAAAGTGTTACAAAAAAATTGTCTGAATTTAATTGAAAAATTTTACCACATCCCCCATATTCCCCAGACATTGCCTCATCTGATTACCACCTGTTCAGAGCATTACAACACTTTTTAGTAGCTAAAAAATTTGAAAATATTGACACTCTCAAAAATAGCATAGAAAATAATTTTAAAGAAAAACAAGAGAACTTTTATCGAGACGGAACCTACCAGAAAAATGGGAAGAAGTTGTACAACGAGAGGGGGATTACATTTTTTCATGAAACTGAAAGGTCTGTAAACGATCTTAACATATATAACCTCTCGAAAAACGGCACGAACTTATGGGATGACCTAATAATTAAACAACTATAAATATATCAAAAGATTATAATAAAAGAATGTAATAGAATATCTAATGTCCGTACTTGTAAATACAACGAAAAACGTAACGTGTAGATTGCAGATGTTTATGAATGTAAAATTTGCGAAAAGCATATAAAAGTTATACATATAAAATATACAAATATTGATATATGCACGAAAACTATGCGTATATGCACAAAGATATGTACAATTTATGAGTAATATGTCTAATATTGATTTATTAACGTTATGTGAATTGATACAAAAGGATATTTAACAATTTCATTTTAAATAAAAATCTATTTATGACGACGCGCCAAAATTCGCATTACGATAAATTACGATAAATTATAAATTGCTTTTCCGTATCTGCAGCACTCGAATTGCACAAGTAATGTGTGCGTTTGAGGGCCCGACCTTTTGGTCGACCGCGCCATACCTGCAGTAAAAACGCATACTGGCTTCGCATTTAGATGTTCGCGTTCGACTTGGGAATGGTCGGCGCGCGACTTGCCCTCTCCTTGCGGATCATTGGACAAGTTAAACCTACCCTTTCGGGCGGCAGCTCGCTTAGCTGGCGCCACGCGATACCTGCCACCATATAGCTCGGTCCCAGCAGGTTGGCTCTCCAGCCGATTATTCCTGTTCGGCAACCATTTTGTAGGCTTACCGCTTGCACCGACGATCACAGGTTTCCTCTCCAGCTCGCACGCTTCGTGCTTTTTTCTGCGCCCCGGTTCTTCGTTACTGTTGTTTTCTTGGTTCTATCTTGTTTATTGTTCTATCTTCGATCCAGTGTTCTGTTTGTTGTATCCGTTTATTTCTTCGTTGCGATTCTTTATTTGGTTGTTGTTGTTGTCTCTATAAACTTGAAATATAAATGCAATTTCCTTTTAAATACAGTAACGAGGTTTATTCAATTTCGATAACATTGTATTAGTAAGATATCGAAGCTAGCAACTTTTCGTTGAAGTTTATTTTATATTTCTTAAATTATTCGAGTAAAGATAACTCCACACTGACGGCCTATTGTCCACAGACAGATGTCGTAGTAATCGGCGGACAATGTCTGTCAGTGAAACTTAAGGCGCGTACGGGCAGACTACAGGCGCCTGTAGACATTGCCTGCCGACAACACATGCCAAAACATGTATATAAACTGCCTGCAAGCAACGTCGCTTGTCCACTAGAAGTTTGCCGGGTATCACTGCCTATCGATGAGTCGAAGATGCCTTGGAGATGCAACACACGGATCGTTTAAATCTACCTGTAATCCAATCAAGCTAGCCTAAAAAAAAGACAAATTCAACATTAAATTGTATCGGACATTTTGCTACAATTTGCTCAACTGATAGAAATCATGCTCAGGAACAAATATATGTCTTTGCTAACTTTCTAAATATATGTAGACGACGTTTTAAATTGCTAGTAGTTGAAACAAACAATATGATATATTTTTGAGTGATCTATAAGGATTTACAGGCCCATTGGGAAATCTTATTAGTGTTCTCTTGCACTATGTATTAAAGCGCATCAACACCGATAGAAGCACTGTACACGCAATATCGTCGCAGTGTCTCCTGAAAATCGGCGATAAGTCGCTCGAAACTTTACTGGAAACATTTCTCCATGTTCTACTGACAATCACATAGCATGTGTCATTGCTGGAATTTGATAAATTTGGTTGAGAACACGAAAGAATTTTCCGTTTACAGTAAAGCAAGGGACTATCGAGTTGGAACAATTCGTGTTTGAAAATAGCGTTCTATGCTAAAATAGCGGTGGAAATTATACTACATGTAAAAGTGAGTCATAAAACAAATACAATTTTCTTATTCTCTATCTTTTTTACTTTTATCGCAAGTTTGATTTCTATACATATAACTGTTTTCAATTTAAGGAGGAACTTATTTTCTTAAGGGCTTTTCATACAAATTTGAAAAATAACTGTTGTTTTTGATCCCTTATCTCTATCTTTATCCTTCTATTTTTGTGAGACTGTATCGGTTATTTATTCTTAATATTTACAATCCGAAGTCTAATTTATGTGCCGTATTAATTTTCTGTGAATAATTTAGAGATATGTAAAATCTTGCTATATATATATATATATATACTCTTTGGTACCTATTAGAAGTGCGTTCAATCTAATGTGGAAAATTCTTAATTTTAATAAAATAGTTTCAAATTGCGAAGGCTGGGGCAAACTAAGAAGTTTCTGGAATATACAGGGTAGTAAGTCGCTTCGCAGATATGTGTACATCGGGACAATATGTTACATATGTAATCCCTTACACAGTTTCATATTATCTTGTAAAATAATCATTCTTCTTTTAATATCAGTTGGTTTCTGTATTTTTATTTCATTTATCTCATAGATTATAATTCCTTTAGGAAATTTTTGCAAAAATTTTCGCTGGAAATTTTCAGAAAACCTTATTCCTGAACAAAATTTGTTTTGTACTACGAACTGTCGCATTTAAATAAGAAAAATTCTATTTATTTAATTTTGTTATTAAGCTTCTTCATATCCAACTTCAAATTATTTGTAGCTTGTTTATAATTAATTAAGTTTGAAGTGTTTGTTTGTTAGTTATTACAAAAGGGTCATAGCTAAGTTTTTGAGTTGTGCTCAGGTTATTATAACTTCAGTTATTATGCTGTGAGCGTCATGCTGTTTCTTAATAAAATACTTTAGTCTCAATAATCAATTTTCTCTGTTCATAACGATGGTGGTTGTTTATTTTAAGAATTTTGTTCTTAATTCCAAATATTGCGGACATTCTTTTATTATGTATTAGTTGGTATCCAATCTTCTTGGATAGGACGTATTGCATATTCCATTTTTATTTCTTTTATATTTTATCGTGTTTCCTAGACTCACTGCACAATCACGTTTGTCTCTCTGCTAATCTAACTTGTACTATTATTCTTTTAGTTATTAACAATAATTTCATATCTAAGCAACTCACTTCAATTATGTTTTCTGAGACGTTAGTATATTTATATACTTCACCGTTGATAATCCTGTAGATTATTCTATTCTCACCGTTTATTACGCCCCAAGGCTTACTGTAGGCCGTGTTCCTAACCGTCGCAAACAGATCGTCTTACATGCCCGTCGAGATATACACAAAGTAGCGATAAACGCATAGTTGTCGTCAAGCAGCGAGTTCCAGGAACATCTATTCGCCTTCGGTGCGTTATTTTATCCGCATAAAGAAAGAAGCTGGTATACGTGATCATAGGCGCGAACGGTGGCGTGATCCGAGCGTAGTGGGGGTCGTCTTCCAGAAAAGACAACGAAAAGGATCGAAGAGTAATCGGTCCCTTCTGAAGAGTCAAACGTTATAAATTGCTTAGTCTAACGAATTCATTGAGAGATATCGCAAAGTCGGGTCGAATTCCTATAACATATCAACTGTATTTATCGCTAAATAATTTGTGACCTTTTTATTATTACATTCATTATTTTTAAATATACAAGCTATATTAACCTGTTAATACAGTGTTAAATTCATTGAACCACCCCTATTATCGTAACAGGAATCAGGGGATCGATCAGTTCGTGGCGTCGGTTATCTAATTGCAACGGGAATTTACTACTCCCGTTGACGTGCTTTCTCGCGATCGCGTCTCTCCGCGAATGCTCGAATAAACACGGATTGCTTTTTAACTAAACATATTCATACCCTGTTTTCTCAAAATCGAAAGCTTAAAACATCCGTTCTTACTGATGTTATTACAATTACATTTATATCGCGTTATTTCAATTATCTAATATATTTTTTACTTTTTTCATGTAAAGTCATCATTTTACCAATTGTACCATAATTATTAGGAAGCTCTGTTAGAATTTAATCTTGGAATTAAGATTAATAATCTGTGGAAGACACAATGTTTGTGTTGAAACAATATAATGTGATATTTATTAAACAATTATTACAGGGATTATAAGTGTGTGTGTTCTGGAATGTAGTCAGTTGGCTAGTTATTCACAGACTGACTGGCTTAGTGACCCATGGCCCTTGAAAAGGTTTTGAACCCCACTCTCTATGCAGTAACGAGTGTGACCTGTGTGGGTGTCTGTGTGGCGTCACATGTGCCACAGAACCTTTTAGTAGCTTCTCGACCTGCCCATCGGGAATGTTCCATCCATATTCCTACGCTTCTTCCGCCGAATTCTCGAAAGAGCATGCACGTGCTAGCCGCCGTGGTACATCTCACGAACGCACGCGAATGAGGATATCGCTGAACAACGAAGGAAAGAATCCGTTCGATCAATCACCTCATCTGTATGCGATTAATATCGTTGTATTCCAACAAACTCTGAACAATAACTTAAACACGAAACTGTAATTTGTGTCTTTCTAATTTGCAACGTTGTTAAAATTTTGTATCTCCCTTTGCAAATGCAAATAATTTAAATGAAAAAATACATGGTTTTTAAATCGTTTCTCTTATATTCGTAATAATAATTTCATTCTACAGTGAATGCATTTATTATTCAACGACGTGATTTTCGGTTGTTTATTGGAAAGTTATAATGCTGCTGATCTATAGAATTAGTACTGACTGTTATAGTAATATGCACAGCGAGTCATTTGTAATAAATTGTAATTACTTGTAATGTATATCGATTGTAATTACTTGTAAACCACTCATTTTATAAATGCATACATATGTGGCGGCACTCGACAGCACAAATACGACAACTCGACACTAACTAATACCAGACAACGGCAGCGCAGTGGTTAGCGCCTCAAGTTACGAACGTTCGGGATCTGGGTTCTTAAATCCCGGCGACCGTAGTCCGATTTTTCTTCCACGATTCTTAAATGAAAAGAAAATACAGCAGTACCCTAGCAGCGACATCTACAGCCAGCAGCTACAATTATCATTTGTGTCTTTGTTCTCTCCGAAAGGCCGTCCAAGGGACTTGAGAATGCAAAGAAGAAGTGCTGCAAGAACATAACAAATATATTTACAAACCAAAACCAATTCATTACGACGCTCATCCTTCAATTACATCCTCCGTCGCGAAAATCCTCCGCTTCCTTTCTGTCAATCCATCTTGCCCATATGTGGTTCCATAGTTGCTGAATCGTATATAGACAAACAACAACTTGAGTAAGCAAGGGGGATGGATGTAGAGCCGACAAATAAAGGAAAAGGAGAGAGAAGTGTTTCGTCCTCGAGTTTATCATATTGTGGTGGCCGGGGTATTCAACGCTATGTCCTCGATTCGCTCTAAGTACTCAGGTTCTAGACACCCTTGGAGGGCGGTAGATTTTTCTTCATCGCTCGCGATGCTCGCCGCCGCGAGCTATCTCTCTAGTAAGGAGAACCATTGCACTATCTTCTAGGGCATCGTCAAAGGCACGCGGACTACTTTTGGGTTACATTTGGGTTATCTTGTTTTCACAGAAACCTGAGAATTGCTCAGAGTATTTTAATAAAATATTCAACTACTTCAAAACGCAAAAAATAGTTTATTGTATGGAATATATAGATTGTTTCGGCATAATTGGAAAATTCGAAATGTGTAGCTTTAAAAATATTGCAGAGGAAAAATCGGATTCGTCGAGGACAACCTTCGTTCAGAAAGTAAGGGAAATTGGCATTGCTGCTAATTGGTCAATTTGTATATCGGTGGTGAGAAAAGGATGCTAGCCGCTCTCGAGAGAAAGTCTCTAGTGGGAGACGTCGTTCATTAAAAAATAGGCGTTTCGACCGTTCGCGGAGAGACGCGATCGCGAGATAGCACGTCAACGAAAGTTGTAAGTTCCCGTTACGATTAAATAATCGACGCCACGAACTGATCGATCCCCTTATTTCGATTATGATAATAAGGGTAGTTCAATGAAATTCCACAGAATTAACACAAATAAATTAATGTTTATTTCAACAACTTATTAACCAGAAAGATATAAATGGAACAAAAAAAATGTAACTGCGTTTTGGTTGATAAGTAATGCGCGACATACCACATGTGTTGACGGTTCGACATCTCGAAAAGTTCTGAACGCCTTTCGATTTTTTTCGTTTTTTATGGAAGGCGACCCCCACTACGTTCGGATCACGCCACATTCTTTTACTGCGAGGTAAAATACGGGCCACGAGTCGACGTTTCTGGAAGTCGCCCTGCTTAATGAACCATGCGCTTGCCACTACAATGTTTGTTTGCCGGGCAGACGCGACGATCCGTCTGCGACATTATAGTGCCGCGATCGATAGTTAAGAATATATTTCGTCTCGGTGGCTAGTTGTTCGGGTTTCTCGATCGGGAGATCGGGTTGAATTGGCAGTGGGACAAGCCTTTTGACGCCCCGATCCAAAATGCTCTTTGCCGTCTGAACTGTAGCTGTCCGGATGACACCATCGGCGCCTGGATGAATCTTGATAACTCGGCCCAGAGGCCAATGCATGTAGGGAACGTTGTCCTCTCTGAGGATGACGATTGTGCCCTTTTGGATGCTGTGTCCACCCTTGTTCCATTTATTGCGGTTGGTTGGCTCGTTCAAATACTCCTTATGCCAGCGGTTCCAAAAATGTTGTTTAAGCTGTTGGATATGCTGCCATTTGGAGAGTCGGTTCGATGGAATGTCCCTGAAATCTCGATCACGTAAGCACATTAATGAATCGCCAATGAGGAAATGTCCGGGAGTGAGGGCTAGGAGATCATTTGGATCGGTGGAGATAGAAGTTAGAGGGCGGGAATTGAGGACTGCTTCTATTTCTATGATAAGAGTATTACGGTGTTAAGCTCATACGTTTCTGTTTCTCCGCTCGCGCTGCGCCATAATATCCTTTGATATTTCCGATCCTCTGGTCGTACGAGGAATTGCCGATACATTTTCTCGATGTCGCCAGTGAGTACGTACTGATGAGCGCGGAATCTAATTAATATACAAAATAAATTGTGAATTGATTCGAGAATATAGGATATTTTCATGATTATCGTGATTTTTGTATAAATATATTTTTTAAGATACTAATAATTAGGTACTTATAAATTAGTATTATCAATTATTTTGCATTTATAATTCCGCCTCTAGTATAAGTGTTAATTGAAAACTAACTTTATGTTTGGAAAAGTACTAGCAAAATTCGTTGAGTAACAAGCCACTGATGCTAACACAAATAGCATTGTCGTAATTAAATATTTCTAAATATTCATTTTTCATTTTGAACCTGTAGAAACAATTTATTATATATACCATTAGCTAAGTAATTGCATATTTAATTAAGTCGAAATATAAAACTTAGTTATTTTAATAATTTAAAAAATAAAAAACTGACAAACATTTCAATTTAATTTATGGTTGGAACAAAAGACAGTTATTTTTCATTAATTGAAATATTGCAATGCAGAGTACTTTCGAAAATACGCCGAGAGTATTGCTGATGGTGAAACGAGCGTTGCTTCATCGAACGCAGCTAAAGAAAACAACATCTATGTAGTTGGTGGTACGATGCCTGAAATAGGGGGCGCTAAATTGTACAATACCTGTACTATTTGGGGTCCCGATGGAACTTTGATAGCAAAACACCGAAAGGTAAGTAATATATTCCTTTATGGCTTTGAATTTGAAAATATTGGGGTGAAGAAAGTGACTCTATCTAGGAATAATTTAGGAATATACATATGTACATACGTATACTATAACCAATTCTATAATTTACGGTTTATAAAATACGTTATGATACGGAAAACGCCCATTTTTGTTGTAATGTGTAATATAAATTTTTCACATACTTAAAATATTATTATACTTATTTTTTCTCCTTTTTAAACATTATTAAATGATAAGATTTTTTAATAAAAGAAAGTGATAAAAACGCTGTCAGTTATTAAATAAAAAATAATTAAAGCTTAGGAGTTGGTAACTTTGATATTAAATTACAAAAGTTGCAGCAATAGAATTAGCGACCACATTTTTATGTTATTAGGTACATCTATTCGACATCGACATTCCTAATAAGATTACTTTTCGAGAGAGTGATTCACTCAGTCCTGGTAACTCCCTCACGACGTTCGATGTGAAGGGCTGCAAAATAGGTATTGGCATTTGCTATGATATTAGATTCGAGGAAATGGCACGCATTTATCGGAACAAAGGTACAGTAACTTAATCGATCAATACTTAACTAGCAAAAAATTAAATATCTTTCTTAAATATATTCTATATAAAATTAATATAATCTGTAACTCTGTATAAAAAGAAGCTTAATTTAAAAAACCAGTATATTTGCTGAAAATGAAACAAATAAAAGAATAAAAAGCACAATAAGAGGACTGTCCTCGCATATTCAGAAATGATGGAATGTGAACCGTGCAACTACGAAGTTAATTGGTATTCGGTGCCTTCATATTTCCTGCTTCTCTGGGTTAGGTTGCCAAATGCTGATATATCCAGCGGCATTCAATATGACCACTGGACCACTGCACTGGTCATTACTTCAACGTTCCAGAGCGAATGATAATCAATTATACGTTGCCTGCATATCACCGGCTCGTGTTCCTTAAGAAAGTTACGTCGCATGGGGACATACACAGTTGACCAATCCCTGGGGAAAGATTCTTTACGATTTGGAAACTCAAGAGAATATGGCAGTCACCGATATCGGTAATTTACAGCTTAAAATTAAAAGCGAGAGATCCATGATGTAATTAATTTTTAGTCTCGTTAATTTATCGATTTAGCCATCTTCCTCTGTATTTGTTGAATTTATTAGTAAGCATTACTTATTACTTCGTATGTTTCTTTTTTCTAACAGATCTAAAAGTTGTTGAGGAAGTAAGGACTCAGATACCTACATTTTCTCAGAGACGTACAGATTTGTACGACACTGTCTGTAAGAAGGAGTAACTCTACACTAAAACAGAAAATGTTTTTTTATAATATTTCTACTACGATATCCTTTTTTTGTGAATTATTACTAATTTCTTATCATTTGTACTAAATGAATGACTCAATTAAGAAAACCAAAAAGTTATAAATAATAATCTGTATATCTTGTGTATCAACATGTAATTGGATATTATAATAATATAGGAATGCTATAATAATATAGGATAATAATATAGGAGAATAATAATATAGAAAAAAATACATGCTTTTAAACACCTTTAATATCGATCACATAAATTGTTATAAGTCATAATGATTACGCATACATAAAAGACCCCTTGATAGTAAAATTTACGATCAAAAGGCAATTACGTATCGTTTAACAACATTTAATTTATAACACCTTTTAAACATTTAGACAGATTACCACATAACACTTCTTATATATAAATATCAATTCGAAGTTATCAGCTTGGAGAAATTGGTCGATTAATACCTGTAGATTGTCTGTCTCGATGAAAGACTTAAAGAGAGCAAAAACATGATAATGCCGCTAATATAATATTCCTTCTTTCTTGTATCTGTCTGCCGCTCAGGTCGTTTTACTAATTACAATAAGTAATTTCGCCTTCTTTGCGCTCTCTTTTAACGCATTCGAGACCGAAAGAAATTCATATCAGTCAGTAGGCAAGGGTATAATATACATATTTTATATATAACTTATGTAGTAATGTATATATCATGTTAATTTCATATTTTTTTCAATATGGAATTATTATATTATATATATAATTATTATATATATATAACTGTACATAATACATTATAGAATAACATAGTATATAATTTTATATTTTAAAAATATGAGGCATACTATTTAAGATTGTCATCGATTTAAAATCAAAGTATGAAAAGGATACCCTGGAGAGAGGAAAACACAGAATCATTCTAACTAAACATTCAGATCGTACCGACACCTAGGTATCGTCTTACAATTAAATCTCGGTCTCGAATGGATTAAAATGAAATACATACTTGCAGCTTCAACATCTTCAATATCGAGGAGATTCAAACTTTACAAATAAAAGCGGCCTGTTCCCCTTTCCACGACAGACTCTCATACCATATCCGCTCTTATCCAGGCTTTTACTTGAAACCAGCAATACGTTCATTTACAATTTAAATTTACCCGGATCATCCACTGAATCGTCAGCCCTTTATAAACATATAATGAACCCAGAACATGTGCCTGTGCCCCTGGTATCGATGTTCGGCTTGTGATGTTCGTACCGGAACCTTCGCACAATTTCAATTTGTTACGCGTGAACATCGATTCTTCCAAGGGCCACAGCTTTATGCGGCTAAATCCTTTAGAACGATTAAAATGATACTAATGATATGGTATTTTTTTACAAAGATTTAACATATCCATCAAATAGGAAGTTTCGTGCTCTCCTATTTTATATTAATTATAAATTAATAAGTTTTATATATGTTATTTATAGATCTAATAAATTTTGTATTGGTTTACAGCAGGTGCTCCGGGTATAAACAGACGACAAACGAACAAATAGAAATTCAAACTATTGTCGTTGTTTAACTCGCATGGGACTATAAGCTCGAATTGGACTTAAACGTTACGATCGTCGAGAATAATTACTATATGTACCCTGTACGACGGGCAGAGAATCTTAAGTTATTAACGGCAATTCCTTTGTGCATAATTCAGGTTTATTAACAACCTGTAATGGATAATCATCGATGATCTCTTTTTGAATAAAGTTCACATTTATAAAGCAAACACTATAAAATACGACAGGACAATTGTAATCGATAAATAACATTTTATTAGGATATTATAAGAAGCTAAGATATCGAGGTACATTAAAATTGAGTCCGCTGCAACCCTCATGACATTTAAAATCCTACGCGTATATTGAATAAAGTTGTTATATTAAATATAATCATATTAAATACAAGCTCGTCCGCTGGATTCCCAAATTATTTGGTTAAATACTTTGAATACGAGAATACCGAGTGTTAACAGTAGTAAATCCTCTATATGGTATGTTTACTTTGCTATCTTGAATAGGTAAATAACATTTCACTTTAACGCATTTAACCAATATTAACATTTAACATTTAACCAATATTATACGCATATGCACATAATGTTACTGTTACATATAATGATATATACGTAGATATACACGTTAATTAAATCCTCTATATGGTATTTTTATATCAGTGTCATAAACATTGTAAACCGAAAATCTTCTATTACACGCGTGCATATACAGTCAATATTATTGTTACATATAGTGATACATACGTTGATCCACACATTAATTAAATCCTCTATATAGTATTTTTACTTTGCTATCTTGAATAGATAAATAATCTCGAATATAGACATACAGGTACACTTACGTTGATATACACCTTTGTACATTTGTTTTGCCATTTTGTTTCGCCTTTCAGGAACGATATGTTTGGAAATGATATGATATTGAAAACAAATAGGCCATTAAACGAGAATGGATGGATTCAAACGGAATTAAGTGATCTCAATTCCACAGCTTTGGCGGCTGAACGTGTTTTCCTTTCGAACGGTTTGCTCGCGTCAAATGGTGCAAATTTCAACAAGTACCCACGTGTTTACTATCAAATTCATTTATTTCTTTTTTATTTATTTATTTATTATCTTTTTGGCTCGGTTATCTTCGACGCATTTTGCGTATTTCTTGAGCAATTTTTAAGGTATTATTTCCTATATTATTGAAGAAAGTAATGATTTTTAGATTACCAATAAAAGGTGGATTTAAATTTTATACAAATTGGCATACATTGGCAATTGGCATAATTTAAGGAAATTGGCATACTGAGATGACAAATTACTGACATTCCTTTAGTATGTTATGGAAAATTTGTAAAGGTTTAAAAATTGTTGGAACACTTTGCATGGAATATATATTCTATATAGAATACGAATTCTTTCTCTTTATAAAATAAGGCGTTTCAATTTGAATTTATTAAATGTTGTCTTAAATATTCAATTTGAAAATTCTTTGGAGAAAATCGAAGAAGATGTAGAACTATTTTTTAATCGATAAACGCTTCAAGAATTGAGAACCACTGACCTAGGGGAACTTGATTAATCGAGGGATACGAATAGTTCCATGATATTGCAGAAGCCATTTACTGCGTTCCCCTAATATGATTACATCGATAAAAGAGAGGTCACTACTTCTTCGCCATATTTCATACGTAAAAATAAAAATGTTATATCAAAGCAAAAAAAGGAGTCACTTTTTTTTTTTTTTTGGACCAGATCGCCATGTCATTAAATCGAGCACAATAATTAAATTAGAAAATTGAGACACCGATTAACACGAAACAGCCACCGTCAACCGAATCTTATGGACGTCTTACAGATTAGAGCGTTTCATTTACTTGAAGCAAAACGAGGATTAACTCGTAGCAACTGAGCAGTAGCTCAGTGCCGAACATTTATCTTCGTTCTCGCCAGTACGGGAGTACAAAAAGGCGATTTGCGAAGTCAAATTTGTGCATCAAATTGAGCGGCTTTTTCAACAAATCGAAATTCGAAATGTTGTTAAATACGACTTATTCGGAGACAATGAGGCGAAAATGATTATAAGATTCCATGAAAATATTATGTTAGATGAAAGCTGTTGGTGCCTATTAGTATGGTCCTTCTGTAGTATACACACGTATAATAGAATAATAATAATTTACTACGAGTAAAAGAAACATTTATACGTATCCATAGGGCT
>NW_022884096.1:0-18929 GCF_011952255.1 Bombus vosnesenskii | reverse complement strand
GAAACTTGATCCAGTTTCGAGAAAATGAAAAATTCGTTTTTCCTCTTTGCTTCCCTGTTCCTTCTTTCCTCCTTTTTCCCTTTTTACATCGCGTCAAGACCCGTTAAATAATATTGACTGCCGTGGACGCTGGCTGAGAAGTGCACCTTATAACTAGCTTTAAAATCACTGACGTCGATGAGGACAAAGGTAAGTTAGAGGGTCATTTATCTGAGCTGGTGTTTCAAACTATTTCCGGCCAGTACCTTTTATGTACTTTCGCTTCCGCTAACAAGCAACGCGCCATGTCCGGCAATTATTTATTCTTATACCTTTATCCCTAGCAAATTTATAAATTCGATTATTTAAATATTCTTTACCATTATCGCATCTTAATATTTTTAACCTCTTGCCCGTTAAATTTTCGGCTTCATTTACGAACTGTACGAAAGAATCAAAGACCTCATCTTTTGATTTTATACAATAGATCCTAGTTATTTTACTATAATCATCGATAAATGAAATGAAATATTTTTCTCCATTGAATCCGGTAGTCTTAAAGGGACCACATACGTCCGTATGAATAATTTCCATTATTTCCTTAGCCTTAGTTCGATTATTTTTGAAAGGTAAGTTATGCATTTTGCTTTCTTTACACACCCTACATTTCAAAAGTTCCTTTTCAAATTCATTCGGTATGCCAGTCACTAGCTGCTCTTTACCCAAAATCTCTAAATATTTAAAATTTACGTGTCCTAGCATCCTATGCCATCTTTCCTTTTTACTCATACCACTACGTTCGGCGCTGTTTACTAAGTGCTTCTTCCCTTTCAATATACTTTTTATTCTATATATCCCATTCTCTTTGAACGCTACAGCTGTAAGTATATTATCCTCATCTATTACTTTCGCAATATTTCCTTTGGAAATAACCGTATTCTTATTGTCTGTTAGTTTACCTAAACTAATCAATTTTGCGGACATTTCTTTCGCGTAAAATACTTTCCTCATATTTATTTTATTTTGTTTTCCGAATGCTTCAAAATAACTTATAACATTCCCAACTTTTGTCGCTTTTATCGGTCTATTATCGCCTAAATATATATTTACCGGTTCTTTTAGGTCGATAGATTTATCAAAATAATTTATATCATTAATTATGTGATCGGTACAACCGCTATCTAATAGCCACACTATTTCGTTCTTACTTATTTCATTCGTCTCACTGCTGTTTGCTGCGTGCGCCGTTGCTGTCCATATGCCTGCTCTTGAGTTTCCATTCTCGCCCGTGCCGGTTCTTGATTGACGATGAAAGTTTCCACGTCCTCTGCTCGTATTGCCTTTGTTCTCTCTTCTTCTGTTTCGACCACGTGTTGGCCCATGCCAATAGCCGTTACTGCTTCCCGCTTGGACGCCATTTTGACACTCTCTCGCAAAGTGTCCTAATCTTCCACATCTGAAGCATCCTTCCTTTTTTGCAGAAAGGGCGTTGGTTTGCCTTTCTCCTCGATTGGATTTATTTTTCTTCTCTGCTATTTCCATTTTATTTTTCACATACGCTACCGTTTGATTCTCTTCTTTCAATGCGTCTATTATGTCCGCTATGTAGCTGTATTCTTCGGGTAACGTATTCAGCATGTAATTCAGCTTTTCCCTCTCACTTACTTGTGCGCCCGCCCTTTTTAATTCATTTATTAATTTTTCGAAATCGTTAAAGAATGATGCTGAATCACTGTAGTTCTCCAGTCTTATGTTTTCCAATCTCCTTCTGCCTACGATCTGCAGTGCCGTCGACTCTTTCAAGTACATTTCATCGAACCTTTTTATTATATCATACGCCGTTTTTCCTTCCCTAACATACTCCAATTGTCTGTTCGACATTGCACTATAAATTATATTTATCGCCTTCAAATCCTTTTTGTCCCAGTCTTCATCGTCTCTTTCGTTCTTCATTCTAGTTGTAACAACCTCGCATTCCTTATATTTGAGAAACATCGTGATTCTTTGCTTCCACATTCCATAATCCTCACCATCGAATATAGGTATCATGATTTCCGATCTCACCATTTTAATTGATTCTTCTTTTTTTTCTTTTCTTACTCAAGCGTTCCTACGTGCTCGAAGTATATTTTGTTCCTCTGAAAGTTTTTTTTTCTTTACTGAAAACTCACTCGCAAGATCGTAACCACGCTCTAAATATCTTGCAAAACTAGTAACCACGCTCTGCTACCATGTTAAGGAAATTCGAGGATTTGGAAATACAAATAATTGACTATATTTCACACACAACAGCTATACATCTATATTACACTCTGAAGAACGTCTTGCACGCACGCTTGTCGCCAACCGACTATCCTAGATTCTTCTAACATCTGGCAACAGTCTTTTGTCTCCACTAAGACCTTGACGCCCTCTGGCCCTTACACACACACACTCATGTACAGTGTAAATGTATCACTTCCCTTAACACAATTATCCCGCGTTAGGTTCAATCAGGTTAGTCCCACGCGAAATTGATCCAACCATGCGAAAACGAGTGTATTCTGATTTCTGTCGCAGATACTTCTGGCTAGTGCACTTCTTTTACGCTTCTCATCGCGACTTTTGACGACTAACGAAGATGTACGGCAGTCTGACAGTCTACATGAAAATGATCATGATTGCGGTCTGTGTACCGCCTGCCCTTCTTTCTGTTCTTCCGTTAAAGACTGGTAAGTTGATACTGATGAATTATGCGATCGAAATCCTATATAATGGCTACAAAAAATATTTGCATCATTATTCTCGTTTCCTAATGAATCGCTGTTTTAATCAAATTTTATATTGCATCAAATTTCTGTAGTTACACGAAAGTACTAAATTATAGAAAACTTGATATACACGGATTTAATTAATTGATAAATTAGTCAATATATAGGCATTATTATTTCACGTGAAATTTTGCAACGTCAAAAACCTAACATTCCTGTACGAGCAGTATTAATCACAAATTGTGAGAATGCCTACTGATAAGGAAGAAAGATAATATAGAAAACGCAGACTTATGGAAAGAGAATCCCTGACATTAGACACGAATACGCGATTTCACGAAATATTTTATGGTATATCTAAGATAGAGAATATATATAGAGTACATATAAGTATATGTAATATCGGAAAATAAGGATAGAAATTTTTTTTCGATTACTTACAATTTATTAATATTAAATTGAATATACCAATGTAAATTGGACAGAGAACGATATTTAACGGAAACTAAATGCAATACTCATACTTTACAGTTATTTGATCACTCTCGTCACAACGAATCTAACACACACACACTCTCTCTCTCTCTCTCTCTAACAACTCTATCAATTCTCACGACTCTACTCTTCGACGACTCAATTAGCTCTGATCTTCGCCACGCTTCGAACCCTTAGGAGTAGATCGACCAGGTTTGCACGCTCTGTTCAACCTGGCAACCAGCACAGATCTCGCACCGGATATAGGCAGATTCATCTGTCGAGCTTACTCCTCAGCTCCTCCAGCGTCAAATCCTCTTCACCCGACAATCGTTCGTCGTTCTACGATATTACAGTATATATAGAATAAGAATATATATAGAGTATATATAAGTACCAAAAATACATCCTAAGACGTGTATGCGATCTATGCTGTATGGGACGTGTTATAAATGGTTTCCGCCACTCAACCGCATTTGAATTTGTGAACACGATCGAACAATTGACACGAATTATTAATTCCCGTCTCTACTCTAGTAACGATTTGCTTTGGAACGAGGTCGAATCGTTCTGATTCCGCGCATGATTAACAAATAATTACAGAGGACATCAATTACTTGGATGGTGTTCGCCATTTCAACGTAGCATCGATGACATCCGGTAATTAGACTCAAAGTGATTTGCTTAAACCGATTAATTTGATCAAACCAACCAATTACTTTAATTAATGCAAGCTGTACTCGAGATTCGCGCATCTTGTGTATACACACCGGGTCAGATAAAAGTTTTCATTCATCCCAGTAGAACTTTCGTAGTCCTTGAGGACGAGTGTCGCTTCTCGTGCATCTAAAGTTTCGTTCAAATTAGCCGATTTATTTGAATTCGATCGACTGGAAACCTCTTTGTCACTGTGAATTTGTTACTTAATTGATACTCTTATACGCCTTTGTCCTTTAAGCTCTTACATCCATTTTTAATTAGTCAAGTCGTTTGACTTTTCACAAGTATTTTGAAACTATTTTACTAGCTCGAATCTACTTTTTTTACTTGAGATTATCTGCTATTTTTATTGAAATGTATATGTACGTATATACACTTTTGAATTTTAGCCTTCTATTATTCTTATATCCTTTAAACGTCATTTCAAGCTTCAGGCGACTTTAACTCAAATAGCTCGATTTCAAGTTCTAACGTATACTGTAAAGCACACTTGCGAAGTGAAACAGTAAACACGATATGAAAACTCTCTCCCCAGTAGGAAATCGAATATCCAATTTCAATCGTGCTTCATCGATGAAGCATCAATGCTACGTAGAAGCATTGTGGCAGCCGCAATGCGGATCCGTTGCGGATCCGAACAAAAATTTCCTGGCACGATCGTTTTCGTAACGCTATTAGCCGTTTCAGTATCAGGGATGTTTTAAAAATCCGTATCGGATTGTCGAAACATACCGTTCAACGCGTTCACGCTTCACTTCATCAGCTATATCAGAAACGTTACACTAAAGAGTCAAAAGGTTGCCAAATATTCGTGCTTTACCTTTTGTTTGTGTGACGTTCTGTAATTGGTTTTCCAATTCAAGAGGTAATTTATACATTAGTTTTTTCTTCATTTGGTTTACGATTATTTGAAAGAAAAGTAATTACGAGAGGAAACTCTGATAGACTAGTGACAAGCTACGTTCGGAACCGAGCGCGTTGTGAATTGACAATCGTAACCAAACATCGCGACACAGTTCACCACACTACGCGTACAGCATGATCACGCTGAGTGGCGTTGAAACGGTTAACGTAACTGCGCGTACGACCGTCGAATGGCAAAGATATTCAAGCTGAGAATCGTCTTCAGATGCTATAGACGACAACAGTACTGACTTTCAAGGAGAAACCATTCGACATGGTCTTATGCTTGTGCCGGGACCTGCGGTTTGCAGTCTCTGCATCTGCTATCATTCGAAGCCGAAGTGGTGCCAGGTGATCTCATGCAAACCACCCGTAGTGAGTATATGCTCATTACTTAAACACTTAACACAACCAGAGAGAAACTAAAGCACACCGTTAACGCTTGCACGCTGGTCGTTAAAGCACATGCTACGCGAATAGGGTACACAGCGATTCATCTAACTTGCCTTGAATTACTTTTACAAAGAGAAACATGGACAGGAATAATTTTTTGTTACGAGTCGTTTAATTTATTCGTTCGTTAGAACGATTGGTCTGACAAATTCAAAGTCTTGTTCCGTATAAATATTTTTAAACAAGCACGTCATAATCTTTGTATATTTTTTTTATCGCAACGAAACTGTTCAGAGAAATGTTGAAATTATTAATTACAAAAGAAGACATTTACGTTGTAAATCCCTTAAGGATACATATTTTATAATAATTGGAGTGTCAAAGTTATTACGCGGATTGGCGTACCTTAACCACGTGCCTTTTAATGAAACTAGGTTATTCATTTCTTATTCGTTCCTAACTTTCAACTTTATGATTTTTGCGGAATAAAATTTTATATTAATAATTATTTTATATTAATAATATATTAATAATATATAATTAATTTTATATTAATAATATACTAATAAAATTTATATTATAAATGATTCATTTTGAATTTAATAAAATTAGAGTTACAGCAGTGCAATTTAACAAAGAACAAATAATCATTTGTACTTTATTAAAATGTTCTTTTAGCGTCTCGTTTTAATATTTCTCTAATAGTATTTTGTTAACCGTTATATTTAAAAGAAGGTTTTCAAAGCAGAGACGTACTTTAACGTAGGAAATGGACGTACATTTATAATGAGAATTCAGAAGCAAAAATATTTCATACGAAAATAAATATTCCCCATGTGTAAATAGCTACGTTATGACTTTTATATGTATCTACCGTTTTTCCATGCAAGGTAACGTATATTTGCTTCTTCGCTTCTTCGCTTCTGAGTAGTAAAACTTGGCATTCATGCGGCTGATAGGTAGTTACGCGCTGACAACGAAAAACATAAAATGAATAAAAAGCATGAGCCATCCTATAAAAAAAATAAAGCTGCTTTTATCTTTCATTACATATTCGTCATAATATTGTTAATAAATATTTAAGTTCGGATTTCAGCTTAAATAAATGCATAGGATTGGACATTTATTTATATATGTATCTGTGAACGCTTTTTGACATAAAATTTTTATAACGACTAAAATGACATATTCCGATATTAAATTAATTTGATGAGAATAAAAACTGAATTTTTTAAACAAGATTTTGTATGAAGTTACATTTATTGGGAAAAATTCATTCTTTTATAATATGATAAAACGAGACTCATAATAGACTCTGTATAAATCATTTCATGGAATATTATGTGTATGTACATGTGTTCTACGCTTTTATTATAAAAATGCTAAATGAACATAACGATCAAATGCATCGACAAATGCATTGAACATATCGATTGTTATTTTGAAAAATTGATTATCTTTTATTTGTTTCGAACTACAAATTGATTGAGACATTCGTGTTTGCTAAATTGCGAATTTAACGCAATGAAGTCGTCTGAATGCCTTGCGAGCATGTAAATATAGCGTCGAATTAACAGGTCAATTACTTGAGGTTGGAACTGAAAGAAAGAGAAAGATGGAGGAGGTCTTGCCTTTGAATGCTGGACACTTCTAAAGCCAGAAATTGCCAGAGAATTCAATTAAATGGCAAATTAAACCATTGAACTGAATCTGTTTCCAATCGTGAGCTTGGAGGTTCTACCCTTTGAATTTTTAAACCAGTCACCCTTCTTTTGTACGTATGGTAACGAACATAATTCATAAACTAATGAAGTGTGTAATTCAATTGAAAGCTCTTTTCACTGAATTCAGTTTAGACTAAGAAAAATGATATAATAACGAAATTATCAATTTACAATTTATAGAGCGTATACTTTATTCGAAAGTGAAGTTTATTACTGCAAATATTAGTTGGCTATTTATAGCCTGTTTGAAAAGGTGATTTAATTTCGATTGATTTTCGATAAGTTTTTGTTGGTTTACTCAGGTTAATTAATCTCCAATAAAATAGAAATACCAATCCGGTAGTATAATTGCTTTCTTGCTTATTACTTTTTTACTAATTAGCGATGCACGATTCCAGACCAGTAAATATTTTTCCATCGGGAGAAGTCAGGTTGAGAGATGCAAGATTAATACGCTCGTTCTGTCAGTTATCCCAGTGTCTGTTACGCGATAGAAAATGAACGAACTGAATAATAAATGCATTATCGGCATGAAGATTGCTTGATGTAAGCCACCGCTTTTTTTCTATCCTTCCGATACCATTTCTCTTTTTTTTTTGCGAAACACTTTGCTAGTCGTGAGAAGCAGCAATTCCCTTCTGCGAATCAATTACGGTTCACGAGAAATTGTATTATAGCCTGGAACGTATTCAAATTATCTTTAATTATTCTCGGCTGTTTCCATTTCCATTCGTCTCTTACGTAAGTACTCGTTTGATGTACGTACATAGTGAGACAATAATCGTTAACACCTTTAATGTCTTCAGTATTATAGAATAAGACGCGAAAAGACGTTGAAACCTGACTTTTAGATTCGCGAGACTCTATAAGGCTTCGAAAGTCTCTTGTTTCAGGCCGAATAAAAAATTGTAGATGAAGAATTACATTGCGAGGTCTGTTAAGGAAAATTCTAAATCGTATCGTTGTAATAGGATTATTTCAGCGAGGGAAATTACGTGTTGCGTGCGAAGCCACGAGCTTTCTTTCAGGCTAATATACATAATTGTCCTATCGAACTTTCCATCTAAACCGTTGCGCTCACACGTGGATTTTGCATTTCAATTTTCTTACTTACAGTCCAGTCCAGTGAGACCAAGTTAAATTTTTCAGCCCTCCGAGGTAGAATATGTTTTATAGAGAGGCGTACAACGCCATGAAGGGGAGACAGATCAATAAATTGGGTTATCTTTAAATTACTGACAATCATTTCATCGACGCGGTTTCACCGACACCGAGTCCCCCGGCAACGTCTGTTAAAGCTTATTTACCGATACACTGAAATCAACCACAATCATTTTACCGGCCTCTTCCTTTGCTGACAATTATTATACTCGCTGTCATATGTTATCGTTGATTATACATCTTTATTTACAAATTCGTTCCTGTGTATAACGAAACAAAGGAAGAAACGAAAATGATACGTTTCATGACGCATTGTTAAATTATTAATTAACGAGAGTTACATATCTACATGAATGCTTTGAAATGTCAGTTATAATTCATGAAAATGGATACAAGCCATTTTACTATACATAAATAGAATTATAAAGACATGTTACGTACTAATGCTTTTACGAAATATATTTCTGTATACGTTTGACGTTTCTGTATTATTCCTTATGTGCTTTCTGCTCTTGTGTTTAGCTCGTCGGAAGTAAAAATACGTTAAGCGAATCAGCTAATCTATTCGAGCGTTTCAATGGCTCAGTCTTCTCTTATGCAACTACCAAAAGAGAAGATAAGTCTTTGGTTATACAACATTTCATAACGTCCAAAGTAACGGGGCACTAATAAGTTGAAACTTTAAGACAGACCAGATATCAGTCATCGTCCGCAAATACATTTATTACGATCGTTTAAAGTTTAAAGAAACACCGTTATAAAGTCGTAATACGAGACAAAGCGATTCAGAACTCGAATTCATTTGTTGGAACGACGCCATGGGCAAAAGTAGATAATGGAAAACTTTCTTCCAAAGACCATTTGATAGCGCCGACGTAATCAAGAGTGTGACGATATTGCCAGAGACGTTTCTGCAAATAGAAGACTAACTTATTTACGAATTGCCGTAACACGACTGCCACTGGTAGTATGGTTAGTAACCGCTTTATTGAATTTTCGCTTGATGTGACATCGTCGAGAGTTTCTAGCGAAATTCTTCTCCCTGTAAAATTATGTTTCTACAGCAATGGCTGTAATTTTCGAGTTACCGTTTGCGAAGAAATCTTTTTCTTTGTTACGTGTAATAGATTATTTTTAAGTTTTAAATTACATTGGTAACCTTCTATAATATATTACTCGAAGGTGGTAATTTTTTCTTAAATAGTTTGTTTTTCCTATAATTATTTTACTACAGAATCCTCAAAAACATGATGTATGTATATGTCGGATCACGATTCGAATTTTGGGCGCGCGACGACTCTTCATGTGGACTAGCCATCGTTTCACAAAGCCGAGATTTTATTTACAAGTATATACAGGTCTATCACTAAGCTTAACAAATAATAGGTACAACTAATAATAAGTCTAACAAACACTAAGCCTAATGAATAATACGATCTATGAATAATTAAATTAAATAACACTATTAGTAATGTTTGAGTTCAAACGAATCCACGCTCACCGGGATAACTCCTTACTAAGCGAAACTAACTTAGACGCAAATGCGATCGTCGAAAATGCTCGATGTATCACTCTCCAAGGCAATCGCAAGAATGCCAGCCTCGTGGAGATTTTTCTCCCTGTACGATTGCATTTTGTTTTCTATACCCGTTTGGAAGCATCGAGAAGATTCCAAACGCCGTTGCTAGGTACACTCGTTGGAAGCATCGAGAAAGTTCCAAACGCCGTTGCTAGGCAGTTTCTGCCTGGAGTTTTGATTACTAATACAATGTATGTCCCATTGCATCGGCACCTCAGAGGCAACATCACACGTGGCTAGGCCCGCGCTCGAGGCCGCATGCCGCCACAACCACATTTCTCGGAAAACACATACAACCACTCCAGGCCTCCGTTAGATAAAACATCCATCCCGTGACCGTGGCTACGTTCAGCGACCGATTATCACCTCGAACCCAATCTCGCTTATTACAAATCTTAAGCAATTACAACTATAATAAAATCTAGGCTAAGGTACTAGAGGATGTTCCCAAAATTTCCAAGGAAAGGCTTCGGCTTTCCTTTCATCTCCGACACGGCCATCCTGACTATCACACGTCCTCGGGTCGGTCCTTCGTCAACAAAACAAAAGGAAACAGGATTAGTATCATTGTGATTAGCATTCAAAGTGCCAGTTGCATTCTGCGTGCTTTCAGTCGGGTCGTAATGACATGACGGACCATTCTCGATTTCACACACAAATGGGTCTCATCCTTCGAATCGCACATACTCTCAAAGTTCGTTACATAACCAGCTTCGTAACACGATCGCTGTCAACACTAGACCGCCTCCAGCCTCGTGACATTGTCACTGTCGGTACTAGACCAGCTCCAGCTTCGTGACATCGTCGCTGTCGGTACTAGACCAGCTCCAAATCCGTGACATTGTCGCTGTCGGTACTAGACCAGCTCCAACCTCGTGACATTGTCGCTGTCGGTACTAAACCGGTTCCCAGCTTCGTGACATCGTCACTTCCAGTGCCTGACCGCACTGAACTCCATCCCATGGCCGCACCTGGGCTCATATAATTCTACGATCCTCTGGGATCGGGGTACTCACATCGCCATGGTCACTGTTCTCGTCATCACAACAGACATCCAACTCCGCAGGAATGCAACTATCCGGCATTTTCCTTAACCTGTCATGACTGCACTTGTATGACCTTTTCCCATCCAGTGTTTTCAAGGTATATCGGTCTCCTTCCAGGACCTCCGATATTACAAACGGACCCCTGAATTTTGGATTTAATTTTGTCTGGTTCCTTTCTTCATTTTGGCGTAGTACCAAATACCGGGATTAAACCTAACTACTTTAGCTTTGGTTTTATCGAATCTCTCTTTGTCATACCTAGCACTAGTTTCCATCTCTTTTATTGCCTGTTGTCTTACACTGGAGATACCTATTTCCTTTTCCTCGATGTTATCAGGTAGTAATAATAAGTCATACGGTCTTGCTGCTCTACCAATCAATAACTCTAAAGGACTCGATTTGGTTACGCGGTTGATGGTGCAATTCAAAGCCAATTGAATCTCCCCGATCGCGTCTTACCATGAACGCCCGGTCGTTTCTACCGTTGTGAACATATTTTTTAACGTGCTCATAACACGTTCTACTTGCCCATTGGCCCTACTTGCACCGGTCGCGATCAAATGAACTTTGGTTTGTTTGCTTGCACAGAATTCTTGAAATTCCCGGCCCGTGAAACATCTACCCTGATCTGCTATTACCCGACAGGGACTACCGAACAAAAACACGGCGGACTTAAGTGCCTTGATAACGCTAAGCGAATCCAATTTGCGTGTGTGATGTAAGTGCACGAATTTCGTAAAGGCATCGATCAAGACGACGACATACTCTTTCGAGTCATTCTTGCCACTCAGCTTGCCCGTTATGTCCATGTGCACCGTATGCCACGGTATGCCGGTCTTAGGTATAGGATGCAGTTCAGCCTGTATTTTACCTGAACTAGCCTTCGAAACTCTACAAGCATGGCAGTTCACGACAAATTTGCGAACATACTTCGCCATTCCCTCGAACCAATAATACTCATAGAGCTTCTCGAGCGTTTTATCCCATCCTAAGTGCACATGGTTGATGACGGACCATCTAAAACCTCTCGGAACAATGGGTAAGCAAAGGGTTCTGCCCTTTCGTTGTATTTTACGGTAAAGTGTATCGGATCGCAGTTCGTAGGTATTCGCGATATCTTCCGCGAGCTCTTCGTTCTGTAATTTATTAACGATTTCGGAGATTTGCGGATCGCGACGTTGTTCCGCTAATAGCCAATTTTCGGAGATCTCGGCCAGACTGAGCTCTCTCTCTCTGCGACCTTGTCTATCATACGGCGATTCAAGTCTACGGGGTTTCGCGAAAAGAAATCTACGTGGGCCATTCGTTTACCTTCTCGATACATGATGTCAAAATCGAATGTTTGCAAATAAGCCCACCACCTATAAACCCGGTCGTTTAAGCTTACTTTGTTGCTGGAGGCTTCCAAAGAATTACAGTCGGTAACTACTAAGAATTTCCGTCCATGTAAGTAGTGTCGGAAATGCTTGACGGCGCTTACTACTGCTAGTGTCTCCAGTTCGTACGAATGATAGCTAGATTCCGCGGGACTGGTCCTTTTACTATAATATTCGATGACTCTGTTTTCCTTTTCGACTTTATGCATCAAAATAGCTCCATACCCCTCCGAACTAGCGTCGGTATGTAGCTCTATGGGACGATTAGGATCAAATATCATTAACACCGGCGCGTCGGTCAGAACGGAAATTATCTGTGCCTGTCCGTCCAAGTTATGTGCTTGTTACTAGAAGTGAGTGCGTACAAGGGTTTCATCACTTGTGAAAATTTAGGAATAAATTTTCGGAAGTAAGAGGCCAAACCTATGAACTGCCTAAGCTGTGTGACAGTCGACGGTGCAGGTAAAGAATTCAAAGCTTGTATTTTTCCCGGGTTTGGACGAACTTCTCCGTTACGAATTACATATCCCAAATAAAGTACCGACGTTTTCAGAAAAGAACATTTAGCGAAATTGAAAGAAAATCCGGCGTTTACGAGAGTGTTTAGTACAGTGTGCAACCTTTCTAGAGCTTGATCTATTGAGTCGGCGATTATTAGAACGTCGTCCAAATAAACAATGACATACGAATACGCCATACGAGGTCGCCTAAGGCCTTGAAAATGGCTCTCTGGAAAACGGCTGGTGCATTTTTCAACCCAAACGGCATCGTCACGTATTCGTATTGACCGTCGGGGGTAACGAACGCAGTATATTCCGTCGAGTTAGGATGAATGGGGATCTGGTGAAATCCGCTAGACATATCCAGGCTAATGAAGTATCTCGCACTCTGCAATCTCGCGATTTGGTCAGCAATAAGGGGTAAGGGATACCGATCCGCGACCGTATTTTTATTCAGCGCTCGAAAGTCTACACACAATCTGTCTGAGCCGTCCTTCTTCTTCACGAGTATCATAGGGCTCGCGAACGGCGAATTACTAGGTTTTACGATTTGTGCTTT
This sequence comes from Bombus vosnesenskii, assembly GCF_011952255.1. Taxonomy (NCBI): domain Eukaryota; kingdom Metazoa; phylum Arthropoda; class Insecta; order Hymenoptera; family Apidae; genus Bombus; species Bombus vosnesenskii. Next base: position 5,765 of record NW_022884096.1, on the reverse strand, counting down.
TATTAATTCGTCTATTCTCTCGCGTACTATTCTTCGCTCTTCCTCGCTAAGCCTGTAAGGGCTTCTCTGCACGGTGACGTTGGGATCAATTAGCCGTATTTCCAACTGACCCGTATTGACGCGAGTACGCGGGAAACCCGTAATGAATGATTCTTTAAATTTTTCGAGAACAGAGATTAATCGATCTCTGTCGTTACCGATCACATCAGTGTCAACCTCGTTAATGTTGACCGCATCTTCCGCGACTTTACCACAAGCGTTAACGACCTTTGTTTTACAAATAACGAGGCTATTTTGCGTGATATTTACGTCGAATCCCTGGCTCAAAATCTCGCGACCAATCATGATATCGTATTTTAGGTAATCGTCGGCAAGGACATGAAAAACTATCTCCAATGTAAGACCGTTAATACAAACAGTGGACAAAATCTGAAGGGTACTCTTAATACAAGTATTCCCGATCCCTCGCATCACTACCACATCGGTTATTCTTTTACCCGAAAATTTCGAGGCTAGGGACTCTTTGATTAACGAACACTCGGCCCCAGAATCAAAGTAAAATGGATACGACTCACCCAGATGGCTTAATCTACCAGCCGGAGCTTCCACTACACAGGAGTCGATCCGGCGTTCGTCAATGGAATCGTAGTTTCTTTTCCGCGATGATGGGCAATTAGGCGCGATATGTCCCTCCTCGTGGCATTTGAAGCAGGTCATCTTCGACGATGCGTCTGGTCGTTTTTCCTTCGGGTTTCGTATATCCTGCTCCTTCCCCGTTTGTGTTTGCAGGCGACACTCCGTTCTCTTATGTTCGTGAGCACCACAGCGGTAGCACTTAATCCGAGGAACTGATAGCCTGCTTCGTTTAGCTTCAGGTTCCGTTAGTGAATTTCTTGGCGAAAATGTCGGCTGATCGTTGTAAGGGAGAATCCTCATTTCATCATGAAATTGGTCCTCCGTCCTGATATTATTCGCGAGCGTTAGTCGCCGAAAGCGTCGATCTTGTGAACTCAGTATATAAAGGGCGAGGGCATTGATCACTTCGGGCATCGTTAGATCCTGCAACTTCATCTGCAGCATGGAGCGGAGGCGACTACCGTACGCCCCCGGGGATTCAGTCTCCGACGGTCGTTCTCTGGATATCCTTATTAACGCCGAAGCGGCTGTCTCTCTGCCACCAAAACGCGAAAGAAATTGTTCCTTAAACGTTGGCCAGGTAAGCTTTCCACCGCGCACCATTTGTGAAAGCCAATGCGCAGCCGGACCCCTTAGGGCGCGATTTAGAGCGGAAAGTAACGCACTATCTTGCATCGGGTGGTCTTTCAAAATCAGATCAGCATGAGAGCACCACGCGGATGGATCGGCGCCCGCGCCTTCGGGGTCAAAACGTGGTAACGTTGCATCCTTAGATTCCGTACTCGGCATTGCTCCCCCCGTTTTTTTGTGCTAGCGTCTGAATTAACTCGCGCATAAGGACCATTTGCTCTTGTAGCACTTTAAACGGTTCTAATCCCACTTCTGATGTCGGATCACGATTCGAATTTTGGGCGCGCGACGACTCTTCATGTGGACTAGCCATCGTTTCACAAAGCCGAGATTTTATTTACACGTATATACAGGTCTATCGCTAAGCTTAACAAATAATAAGTACAACTAATAATAAGTCTAACAAACACTAAGCCTAATGAATAATACGATCTGCGAATAATTAAATTAAATAATACTATTAGCAATGTTTGAGTTCAAACGAATCCACGGTCACCGGGATAACTCCTTACTAAGCGAAACTAACTTAGACGCAAATGCGATCGTCGAAAATGCTCGATGTATCACTCTCCAAGGCAATCGCAAGAATGCCAGCCTCGTGGAGATTTTTCTCCTTGTACGATTGCATTTTGTTTTCTATACCCGTTTAGAAGCATCGAGGAGGTTCCAAACGTTGTTGCTAGGCACACTCGTTGGAAGCATCGAGAAAGTTCCAAACGCCGTTGCTAGGCAGTTTCTGCCTGGAGTTTTGATTACTAATACAATGTATGTCCCATTGCATCGGCACCTCCGAGGCAACATCACACTAGGCCCGCTAGTGGCCGCATGCCGCCACAACCACATTTCTCGGAAAACACATACAACCACTCCAGGCCTCCGTTAGATAAAACATCCATCCCGTGACCGTGGCTACGTTCAGCGACCGATTATCACCTCGAACCCAATCTCGCTTATTACAAATCTTAAGCAATTACAACTATAATAAAATCTAGGCTAAGGTACTAGAGGATGTTCCCAAAATTTCCAAGGAAAGGCTTCGGCTTTCCTTTCATCTCCGACATATATATATCGTGAAATATTATCAGTCTATTGTCAAGTTATAGAACATTATGGAAATTGCCAATTAAAGTCATAAAAAACAAAAAATAAGGAAGTTCGTTAAAATATGTGATTTTCCAATCAAGATATAGAATTTATTCGAGTAATATAGATTACGGTAGAGATGGTGACGGTAACAATGAGTGGACTGATTCTTCGTGCGAAAACAAATTGGAAGCGCAGAGCGATGTATTGTTTCAGCGAATATCGATTTTAAAGTGTCACGACCGGCATACTTCAAATCCGACGGACTGACGATAGAGATAAAGATGTGGCGGCACTCGGCGACAATGTATATCGCTGAAGTGCCTAATGAACCATCAACATCCCAACGGTCCTTCCACCGAAGGTTCTAGAAGAAAGAGCACGTGGCAACGATCGCGGACGCCCAGCAAATGCATGGACGGTGGGGATGTTGAGGGATGACAAAAGAAAGTAATCGGATCCGATCGAAAGTAAAATCATAAGAGTCAGTCTTAGAAAGTCACACCTAGAGTTCGGAAGTAGATTGTAAAGTGTATTGATGTTAGAAAAAAAATAAAGTTTTCTTTTTTATTTTTACCTCAAATTCCTTTTTTTATTTTGTTATTTTACGTGACAAAAGCATGGTTTTAAAGCACGGTATAATCAATTTTTTTTACATAAAATTATATTGTATAGGCTATTGTTATTTAAACATTTTAAATTGGATGGTTTTTACATATGCTAAAAAAATGGAAAATGATGATGATGAATCAGTGACACGTAGAAAATTATAATCTATTGTATTGTTGTTATCTAATGGTGTTGTAGTTGACTGTATGGTGGATGTATCTAATGGTGTTGTAGTTGACTGTATGGTGGATGTATCTAATGGTGTTGTAGTTGACTGTATGTTGTTCAATATTGCTATGAAACTCTTCTGATTCATTGTCACTTATACGAAGGATGGAAGGATACGAAATTGATAAAATTATTAATAATATTTACGAAGAGAAAGTAAACTGTTGGATATATGACAAAATAATTCTATTTTAAATAAGAGACTGGTCCGCGTGGTTATTTTGTTTACAAAATCAAACGAATTTAATGAATGTAATGGTAAAGAAGTAACTATAAGTGGCTGTTAAACTATTTTTATGCTTGAAAAGTAATTCGCAAAGTAATGTAAAGCAGTACTACTGAGTTGTACATAACCTCTTTCAGAATTTGTTCTTAACCTCTTGCTTCATAACTTCCTTAATTATACTCTTCAAACCTATTGACTACTTCGATGTTGTTACGAACAGAAACTGATAAAATATTAATCTTAAATATAGATTGAAATGAAAGCTTGTCACGTAAATATATATATGTCGGAGATGAAAGGAAAGCCGAAGCCTTTTTGGAAGGCGACCCCTTAATGAACCATGCGCTTGCCACTACAATGTTTGTTTGCCGGGCAGCCGCGACGATCCGTCTGCGACGTTGTAGGACCGCGAGCGACGGTTAGAAAATACAGCCTGTGGTAAGCCTCGTGGCGTAACAATAGGTAAATTTAATATATGAATTTTATAAATTGATGAAATTATTTTATTCATTTTTTTGCTCGTTTTTATTTTTAATATAAAAAATTTTTGCTATAATTAATAGTATAATAGTTAGGAAAATAATAAATATTAAAAGAATACAATAGTTGGGTTTTAAATATAATTTTTTAATATTATAAATTTTATTATATTTGTAATAATTAAAATTTAATATTTTAATATTTATATCATAATGGTTTATTAAGAATAAAAAAGTTAATAATAAAGTTTGATTTGTTAAAAATAAATTTAAATTATCAGTTTTTTTATAATTTATTAATTAAACTAATAAAATAAGAAAATAAAATTAAAATTCTTCTAATAAACTTAATTAATAAAATATATGTCGGGTTTACATTAGAATTAGGGTTAGGGGCGTGAAAGAATCTTCGTTTGGGTTACACGTTGTCGTTATGCAATAGAGAAGACATTGACTAGTGCAAATACGATTATTATAGAACCGGACAAGTAACCGCGGTAGTTAGGTACTCGAGAAACTAATGACAATGATCCTAGGTTCAGTAACGAATCCGCAGTCGATGGGATGATAGATGAACGTACTCACAAAATCTAAGTCGGACGCGTAATATTCACTGATCATAAAGAGTTATTCCTTTCATCAATGAGATCGCGGGCGAGAATGCCTTTCCCGTGCCGATGATGCCACAGAGGAAAACTATAACGGGGTGTGTCTAAGGATACGAGATCATCGGATTCGTCGAGAAAAGCCTTCGTTCAGAAAGTAAGGGAAATTGGCGTTGCTGCTAATTGGTCAATCTCCATATCGGTGGTTAGAAAAAAAAATGCTAGCCGCCCTCGAAGGAAAGTTGCTAGTGGGAGACGCCGCTCGTTGAAAAATATGTCTCCCCTATCTTCCCGTAGTTGGGACAAAGACCGTTTGTCTGTTTGAAGGACTTTAGTTAACTAAACCTTAAGATTTATAACGGGCCCTCGGGCTAGCCGAACAGGTACTGCGGAGACGCGTCGACATCTGGCAATCATTTTACTCGAAGAATAGGGTCTGCGTGTGGCGAGCCACAGGACAGAAACCGTTGGAATGTTTACTGTCGCGTGTCGCCACGAATATTTCTTTTAAGGAGAGCTATAGAATTACTCCATACCTTTGCTAGGCAAAGCGTTCATCCATTGAACGCGGCTACGTTCGGCGACTGATTGTCGCCTCGAGCCCAAGCTCATTATCACAACTCTCGAACAATTACAATCGGATTGAATAACTACAATTGTTCAATTACAGCTATAGTAGACTCTAGGTTACGATGTTGCGGGATTATCCAAAATTCCAAAGGCTCCGGTGTTCTTTCATCTCCGACACGGCCATCCTGACTATCACACGTCCTCGTGTGTAACTAATATGTCGTGTTTTCTTACATTAGATTCGATATAACTGACATTATTTACGATTTAACTAAATGTCCAAGTAAGTCAAGGGTCCAGTGCAATAACAAAATTTCGTTCGGAGGCTTGACAACACAAAACTAAAAGAGAACAAGAATTTGTAGCGTTATAATTTGTATTCAAAGTGCTAGTTGCGTTCTGTGAGTCGCCAGACCGTAATGACACGACAGATCATGTTCGATTTCGTACACTGATGAATCTCAGTTGGTTGGATCATATTGCTACGTTGGGTTATCACTGTGGGTATATTGCAGATGCATGAAACATCACAGTGGATATATTGCAGACACGCAAAACGTCACTGTGGGTATATTACAGATGTATGAGAGATCACAGTGGATATATTGCAGACACGCAAAACGTCACTGTGGGTATATTACAGGTACATGAAACATCGCAGTGGATATATTGCAGATACGCAAACGTCACTGTGGGTAT
>NW_022884095.1:0-16906 GCF_011952255.1 Bombus vosnesenskii | reverse complement strand
TACTATCGCGAGGTTGCTATTGTGCTCTTCAATCGACTGTCCGTGTATTATAATGTCGTCTAAATATACGAAGCAATGTTTATTTATGAGTCCTCTTAGTGCGGTATCCATCATGCGTTGAAATGTTGCAGGTGCATTCTTTAAACCGAATGGCATCCTATTGTAATGATAGTGTGCTCGTGGTGTGGAGAATGCTGTGTACTTTTTAGAGTCTATGTCCATCGGGATTTGGTGGAATCCGGAGGATAAATCGAGGGCTGAGAAGAATTTTGCGTTGCCTAGTTGGGATAGTATGTCGTCTATGTCAGGTAATGGATATGCGTCCTGGTCAGTTAGTTCGTTTATTTTTCTGAAGTCTATTGCAATTCGCCATTTCTGTTTCCCTGAGGCGTCTGCCTTTTTTGGTACTACCCAGACTGGTGAATTGTAAGGAGAATCAGATGGTTCTATAATGTTCTTTTGTAGCATTTCGTCCATTTGTCGTTTGATTTCTTCTTTATGGCATTCAGGCGGTCGCTAAGATTTCGTGTTAATGATTTTACTTTCTTTTAACGTTATTGTGTGTTTGGCAATGTTAGTGCATGGTAATAAGTCGGTCTCTAGATTGAATACGTCGTGGTAGAACAGCAATATCTTTTCGATTGGTTCACGGAGGGTTTTCTCTATATGCGAAAGTCTAACTAAATCTTTAAACGTGGAGACTTGATCGTACGTATTTGAATTTTCGATAAAATTAGTCATTTTGGCTGGGCACTCACCACCATTGATAAAGCATATCGTTGTTGGTTTTCCTTCCAGGTAGACTGTTTTTGACACTGCTTGCTTTGGAGGTACGTCGTTTTCCTGTTGCAATAAAAGTATATTATTGTCAAGTTTTAATTGTTGATTCGAGAGTTCAAATTTGAATTTAGATGGGGCTGGCAAACCGAGTATGCCGTCTTCTATAATAGGAAAGTTGTCTTCTACCACAAAAGATTCTAGAGTTTTGCCAAATAGTTTTATCAAAGCGTGTTCGTTGGTTTTAAATTTAGAGTGTCCCATCGAGAATTTCCGTTCTTTTGTTATTCTTGGTCGTAATACGCATCTTTGCTTGAGTATATTAATTCCTGCTCCGCTGTCAATGAGGAATTTATGTCGCTGTCCGTCGGATCGTAAAAGTACTGTGGGTAGTCTTCCCGTTGTGGCGTTAATTCATAGGTCTGGTCTGTTGGATTCTCTATTTCTTCCTTGTGTGTCTCGAGATTGTGGACTGCTGGAGGTCTCGGAAATTGGCTGGGTGTTCGAAAATTTTTACATTGACTGCAGACATGTCCGATCTGGTTGCATTTGTAGCATTTAATTGTGTCCTTTGGGCAAGTGGTATTTGTTCGGTTTGTCGGAAGCTTCTTGGCATTGGATTGGGTGTTGGAGTTGGTTTTTTAGTGATCGGATTAGGATTATTGGTTGTTAGTCGTTGCTGCTCAGGGAGTCGTAATCGTTCTATTGGTTTGGGTCGTCGATTTCGATCTTCCCCGAAGAATCGCTCGATGTCGGTGGCTTTCTTTTCGGCTTCAAGGATATTGTATGGTGGATTGGCGAGTAGTAATTGTCCTATTTCGCCTTTCAGGCCTCGGATAAAATCGATCACGGAGTCTTTTAAAATCCTGCCGTTCATAGCTCGTCTAGTAATTTCGTCACGGTATTCGTTCGTTGTACTGTATTGTAACTTATTGAGTGCTCTGCGGAACCTGATGATATAACTTTGCACACTTTCGTCGTGACGCTGTCTCGTTTCGCGTAGCTGGTCTTGATGTTCTCTAACAGAGTCTTGGGTGGCTACGTTTCGTCTTAGGGCATCGTACAGGTGTCCGTATTCGTATATCGGCATGTTGCAGATTTTGATCATTTTTAATAGTAGCGTGGGTTCGCTACACATGGCTCGTAATTCGCGTACTGCGCGTATGAATTCTTCTACTCCGATATTGTCTTCGCCGTTTAATTGCGGAATACATACTATCGCGTCTTTGGCCCGTAAGCTCGGAGAGGCGAATTGCGGTGGACGGTCTTCGTAAGAGGGATGGTTGTCTTCTTCTGTTCGAATTGGAACGCATGGTAGGGAAGTTCTATCTCTCGCGGCAACAGATTCGTCCATAGTAATAAGGGAGCCTAGTTCTGTAGTAGCGTCGCGTCCTATTTTTATTTTGGAGATATTTTTGCCTAATAGTTCTATTCCCGCTGCACGCTTCTTATTTTCGCTGTCGGCCGTCCGTTGTGTCTCTTCTACACGTTGCGCAAGAATTTCAATTTGTTTTTGTATCACGTCGAATATGGCACGAATCGAATTGTCCGTACCTCCGTTTGTAGAAACGGTTTCAATAGTTTCGACTTTGTCTTTTCGTGATGCGGGCATGATTCTAATTGAACTTATTGAGTCTGAACTACTGTTGCTATTTGGTCTCGAAGCGCTTGAGAAACTGGGTTTTCTCACACGGTATCGTGAAAATGAATCCAGATTTTTCAGCTTACCGTAGTAGCTATGACCGTTGAGGAGTCTCAGCGATGTTTCCTCTCTGGTTGGTTCTAGATTCCGAATCTTATTCGTAGGCTTGCTCTGCGCTGACCGGAGTCCTCTCGTCTAGTTTCACCGTAGTGGAACGTTGAAAGTTGCTGCAGGGCTTCGTAGTAGCAAAGATTCGCACTGGGTCCGATGATCCTTCGATCTTCAACGATGCGCGTACGCCGAAATCGTAATTTCGTTTGCACTGAAGTGAATAGATCCTGGCACGGATCGCCAAAAATGTCGTGTAAAATTAAGGCAAAAATAAGGAACTTGTTAATTTCCGAAAAGGAGATGAAGTTCTTTTTATTTTTTACTCAATTTATACAATTTTTTCGGTTCGCGATGATACGCTTTCGATACTTGGATTAGTTAAGAATTTTTTTAGACTGACTGGATGATTTTGAAGGGAGCATTTATATTCTTCCATTCGTTGGAGTGGGAGAAGGTTTTGTTTATACTTAGTGTAAAATTCGGAGAACGGCTGGAGTGATCGAATGCCCCTCAGGCGGCTGAGAACGGATGCTGACCGGACGGTCACACGCGATAAGGCGTTCGGAATTTCGGTTTGTTATATACAGCTGCTCGAATTTCGTCTGTGACACCCTCTCGGTTCGGAGATAACAGCGCTGTGTGCCGCCGGACGATTAATAACCGACTCGAGATCTAGATACGAATAAGTATAAAAAGGTTGGATCTTGGTTTCGTCGTTCTTACGACCATATAACGCGTTGTAGGACGTGACGATGTGAAACGAAGAATCCCTTCAGAATGGAAAATGCCGCGACACGGAACGACGCGATAGCCGACCTTGATACAAAGCCGAAGGTACTTGACTCGAACGAAGTCGAGTATCGCTCAAGGGAGATCGGTCATGAAGTAAGGGAAAGAGGAGCACTCGTACGATCCTCGTCCCCCGTGCGATTAAATATCGCAGGGGTGCGTTCGACGGAGATCGTAAGAAGAGTCGCGATAAAGTGAACGAAGCAGGCTTACGCCTGTAATCTTTGGAGGTATGTTAATATCGCGACTAAACGTCGTAACCCACGAACTCCGGAGAAGAGGGTCGCAGTTATTAATCGGGCAGCGATAATCGCCGGCTCTACGATATCCAACGAATTCATCCGCCTCCTCGTCCGTCGATTCTCCGTCGTTCTTCGATCGTCGTTCGTAATTACGCGTCTCAGGGGGACGAGAGCAACGCGTATCGCCGCCACGCGTCGATCGAGGAGGTATCGATTCGCTGCCGCGACCAGCGTCAAAGGCCGGGCCGACGAAACAACGTTATGCCACGCGTCGAGATTCGCGTTGCTCGGCGCCTTCCTCCGTGGGTCACGAAACCGAAAGGGAGGAAAAACACGAGGGATCCGTGAAAAGGCGTCGTTGTTCGATCAGCGTGTGTCCACCGATAAGCGAAGCGACGAGGACGCGACCTAACAGCAACACGAGCAATTTCTCTACCTCGGGTTTCTCGTTTTCTGGATGGACGATCCGGTCCGCAGTTTTTGATTCTCTACAGAGGAGTATACAAGTACTCGATTTGCAAAATGATTAGTTTAAAAGATATCTTAAATTTAACTCTTTTTTATTTTATTTTATTTTATTTTATTTTATTTTATTTTATTTCTTTTATTCCTTTTTTTATTTTATTTTACTTTTTTATTCTTTTTTTTTATTATGTACCTTGCAATTCGTACAGCTGAACATTAAATTTAGTATTGTAGGACTTGTGTGAATGGGGAGGAAGGATAAGAGAGAGTTAACAAGTTTTTAAGCTTTCATTAGTTTTTATTCACCTACAGTCTTGACTAAGAATATACGATTCAGTACTAGTATATATAGAAAAATACAAATATCCACATAAAACTGTACATACAATCATATATACGAAACCATACATACAAAACCAGACATACAAAACCATACTTGACTAAGAATATACAACTCAGTAGTAATATATATATAAAAAAAAATACAAATATCCACATAAAACTGCACATACAACCATACATACGAAACCATACATACAAAACCAGACATACAAAACCATACTTGACTAAGAATATACAATTCAGTAGTAATATATATAAAAAAAAAATACAAATATCCACATAAAACTGTACATACAACCATACATACAGATCCATACATACAAGAATTATTATACTTAGAAAAAAAGAGTCTGGCAATAGTTGCGATTATTCGGGATCGAGGTATCCCAACTCCCGCCAGTATGCTGCCATATCTCTTGCGGATTCTCCCGGCTCTCGGTCCAGCAGCAACCTTGCAGTTATTGCTTCTCCTGGAGAAGGATCGATGTTGACTAGGCTCCCTGTCCGTCTCAACATGGTGAATTGGGTCACTCGATGTCTCTTCCCTTGGATCGGTTGTTCTCGTACACCTGGCAGAACGATTTTTCTAGCCCACGGTGCCATTTTTGCCAAATTACGGGGCAGCAGCCGTATTGAATCGAGACATTGCTCGCTCTCTAACCCCCAATCGATTAGAAAGACGATGTAGCCAGTCATGGTCCTTTGTAAAAGGATGGCTCTTTCCCAAGCGCTAGATTCCTTAAAATCTACTAGCACGGCGACTAGCATGCCTGTTCTTAAACGTTTCGCCTTCGGCAAGTACTCCACGGGATGTTCCATCATCTTCAAATTGAGTGTTTGGGTTATCTTCGGCCATCCAGCCAAACGAACCCACATGGTGGTAAGTGATTCGACTCGAACCACCCGGATGGGAACTCCTTCTCGGAACCGATCGTTTGTCTTTTGTAAAATCTCCATGGCTTTCAAGCTTTCGAAAAAATTTCGAATGTTAATGTTCGACTATACTGATCTGCCTAGTTTACGTGTCTAGGTCGGATGGTGCTGGCTCCGCCGGGAATCGGACCCCCTTTATATATCAGCTGCACCGACCTTAGAGAGGACCCCTTTAAATATCAGCAGCACCGACCTTGGAGAGGTACTGGGTTACCGTTTAAGCTAAACGCACGTTTTCGTTTGTCTTGTTCCACACTTTTCTTGTCCACGCAATATTTTATAACAGTGTTAACAATATATACAGGCAAAATATATAGTCTATTTTTGATACACAAGTGTCAGATATCAATTATTGCTTTCCGTTAAAATAAATATATCACTATTAGATGCTCTTTTTAACATTCCGATCCGCATCCTTACAATATTTTACAATTTTTAACCTAAAAATGTCGCTAGAAAATAGAATACGAAAAACAATTTGAAAAGCACTAGCTCCCTTGAATGTGAAAATTGTGACGTGGGTGTATGTGCTTTGCCCTGCTTTAAAATATATCACACTCAATTGAATTATTAATTATTAAAGTAAATTATTAAAGTTCACGTATATGTATCGTACCTTTAAGAAAAGTTAACATTTAATTATCCAATGTGCTTGCGTAGAGAACAGCATTATCCGCCACATATTGCGGTGCAGTATCGTTTACGCGTAGTTCGCGTCAAACCCCGCCCTACGAAGGAACGTCCCCGCACAAAATTCAATCGTACCTAAGACGTTAAACCGATCCTTTGCAAGTTTTCTTCACAGAGATACGCTATACGAGTTCTTTGATTGATATCCGAAAAGTTTCTTTCTGTTTATGAGGAAATAATAGACGCACAATGTTATTTGCTTTATATCGTTTTGTCGCATTACGTACGATCCATTTTGTTCTATTGAGATAAACGACGAGACATTTCACAGACTTGGTTTCACGTTTGTACGGAGGTGGTTTATTGTAAAAACCACGTTTGCGAAAAAAGACATTTTTCGGACAACCTAATATATTTCATACGATGCTGTTGCCAAGAAATATTTATTAACGAAATGCTAAAAATTGTTAGTTGCAAACAAATACTAGGGGAAATTGTTTTATCCGCTTTTACACGCAGAGGAATTTTACGGCTCAATAATATTGCTATTGGAACGAACGAGCCGTTTCGCTAACATCGGAATAAAGTAGAAACGAATCGGTACTTATCAAGGAGAAAACTTTGTCCAGCGGGGGGAAAAGTTTAAGGACCGATGTCCCTCGATCCACGCTGGAGACGGCCGATGAAACAAGGCGAATTACGGGAGAACGGGAGTAGAAGGCAGAACGGGCGGAATAGAAAAGGAATAGATACGGCAAGCTTCGGCCGTGCGATTTCGTATCACGTAGCGTTACCCCCTCGTAAAGTTGGCCACTCGTGCCACTAGCAGAAACTGTATGGCGGGCTCCGAGAGGATTTTAATCGCGCGACGGACGAACGTATCGGTGAAATTACTGGAGAGCCCCGTCGACGTGCCTTTCGTTCCTGCCTGTCCCGCGGCTCGCCTGCCACGGATCTAACAGATTTACCGGATCCAACGTGCCGGGATACGAAACTTCGAAACTGGCTAGAATCGACTGCTACGTTAATTGCCGGCCGCCCCCTCGCACCTACTCGTCTATCAGACGACTCCAACTAGTAACCAACGAGCAAACCGCTGATTTCAGGCGTAAATTCAGCTGAAAATCCGTAGCGTGGAACGATGAAAGTGGCCGCACGGAAGAAAATAGCCTGGCGATCAAAAGGCTGGAACGTGCTTTCAGACCCGAACGCTTAGCTGCGCCGTCCCGCAACGAGATCCACTCCGACGCGCGGCGTTTGCTGTCGAGTTCGGCTACGATTGGCAAACGCAAATCATACGTGGACGCGCATTACGCGCGTTCCACGCATTTCAAATTTCACGACGTAACGTACTCGACGATTCAACGTAACGTGGAAAACGCGACAAGATGTTAGAATTTGGAATCATGCGAGCGCGCTGGGTCGATCGGCATGCCATCCGTCAAACGCGCGGCAAATAAATCTGTCGGTGTAATTTTAAGGAGCCGCGATACCGCTCGAGGATTATACGGGTAATTTAAATTCCGCTCGCTCGATCGACGCGACTGATGGAACGACGATGTGCCGGCTGAGCCGAGATGAAATGATAAATTAGCGAATGAAACAGCCAAGTATAATAGAATGCCCGGTTAAATATAGAGCGTTTTAAACCGATTAACAGATAACTGCAAATTAGATCGTCCATTAACACGGATCGTCCACGTTCGAGCGGCATCGTTCGAGAATCAGTCGGAGAATTAGTCCGAGAATTAGTCAGAATACCCTCCGATCGATCGTTTTCCCCCCGAAGTCTCGCATTCGATCTGTTTCGATTCGCCATTCGCGCGATCCGAATTTAAGTTTCACGAATGTGAATACGAACGAGCCGTACGTCCACTGGCTATCGCACGATCGCTGTGGCAAAACGCTGGCGTACAATTACCGCTATTTGCCGTTAGTTGAAATATATTGTAAACGTTATTGCTCGTGCGTGGAAACTCGCTACTTCGCGCAGCCAGTCGAACTGTTCGATATTTATAGCTAGTCGACAAATACCGCGTACCTATCGTCGAGATTCTACGCAAGCATTGCGCGCGTTACAAACCCCCTCTATATCGTGCAATGGTCGTATCGATTAGCCGCTGCTCGAATTTCGCGCTGCGAATCGCATTCGAAAAATTTTATTTATCTGGAAATCGAACGTGCAGATTTTTTTTTAATTCAAACGACCTAACCCGAGCAGTTAGATTGACGGAGTTTCGTTCTCTTTGGAAACTTTGAGACCTCCGAACAACCCGTCTCTAGATGTCTACGATAACTTTGAAATTTCTAAATTCCAATTAATAAGTAAGAACCGGAACGACCAAAATTCCCTGGACCGCGTAATCCGCATGAAAATACAAATTCAGCGTCGAATACGAAGAGATAGATGAAAGAGGGATTCGATGGTAGAGCAAATCGGACGTACGGTTTGTAACACGAGACATTAATAAAGTTGGTGGAACCGCGGAAAGCGGTTGGAAATGGAAATTTTCCGATTTTAATATCGGTGAATGCATCGGGACGCGAGAAGAAAGATCAAAAGGTTGACTGTTGATAAATTTGAACGGCACGCGAGCCACGAGCCCCGAGCCCCGAGCCGCGAGCGTCGCGATGCTCGCGTGCGCCGAAGCTACTGCGATCGAGCGAGCGTCGTAACCTCGGTAAATAACCCGTCGTATAATATTACGTACACTGATCAACGATTCGGAAAGGGAGTTTCGCTAACCGGGGCATCGCCCCACCGACGTGCGAAAATAAACTAATTAGCCTTTGGGGACGTAGAGGCATGCCCTTCGACGCCCCAGCGGATTTCAAATCGTCGATTTTACAGCTAGCTGCTGTTACGTTCGAACCGTTTGTAAACCAGTGACGCGCAATTTGGGATAGCGATTGCGATCGAAATCCGACCCCTCTCGAGAATCCTACGGAAAGAGAATTTCTTTCGCAGTGGTTGGTCTGGCCGATCCAAGTTTCGGCGCGCGTTGTCGCGATGCCTAATCGCTGCGTTGCCGATCGTCGTTGCCATTGGAACTCGCGGCGAGCGAACAGCCGTGAGTTTGCTCTGTACACTCGAGGCCTGAACTTAAAGGCTTAACGACCTGTTTGCCGTTACAGCTCGGCAGAAACGAATCTTCGGCGTTCGCCCGAGCTAAACCAGCGAATATTCGATCGGCCTGCCTCGGAACGGTCGCTGAATTTCTGCTGAAAAATTAATCAACGCGGAACGTAAATCGCCAGTGATAAACACGTGAAAAACCATGCGCCGATGAGGGGGGGGGGAAGAACGGCAACGGCAACGTTGTTGCCAAACGAATGTAATGAACGGGCAAATACGCGTTTGTTTGCAAGTACCCTACGGCAAGCAAATAACGTTACGCGAAATACGCGGCCCCGTTTCATCCAGGGTCGTCCTTTTATACACACGCGTGAAAAATTTCGCGGAAATTCGCACTGGCGACGCAGAATCGGTGCGCGGAAAAAATCTGGCCGACTCCTGTTAAAAAATTTCTTTCTTACAAAATTTTCCCCGTGGACCGCGCTATCCAGCCGCCCGTGTTTCCATCTCTTCGCCAGGAATTTGGCAACAGAGCTTGCGAAAAGTTACGGGCGCCGACTGGAGAGAACGGCGAGACCGGTTTTTCTAAAATAAAACGATCCTGCGAAATAGACGCGACGAGTGCCCCGGTCAGTCTTGGAAACTCGAGTCTCCGCGAAAACTCCTTCCGCTTCTGGCTATACGTACAAGTATATCAACGCGCGCCTTGCAACGCGTCTCGTGCCGTTTTTCTCCTATTCTGCTTGCACGTTTCTCAAAGAGAATACTTAATACCAAGGTGGCCTTCGCTTTACGCGTATGTGCGATTCCCGCGATGGAAAAAACGTCGCGCTGTTCAGGAAACCAGCGTCCAAGCAACGACAATACGTATACGACGTTGCATAAATCAACGAATGTTCGCGTATAGAAACTTCTAAAAAATATCCACTGTCGAAAAAAAGAAAAATGCCTACTCGTGCAAAGATCAGCGGGAAACGAAACGCTTTTCGACTCGTAACCAAGCGTTATAGTCACAGGAATGTAACGAAACGGCGCGCAAACAACCGACGCGAAACCATCGTGACGCAAAAGCATTGCGCGACAGGGAGCGCGGGTCCGACCGTAGCGAAAAAACAGCATCCAGCCCGCTGTCGTTTCACCCAATGGGGGGTTGTATCGATATATCGAGGCAGCGTCGCTGAAACCTGCTGGTGGCAGAGAGCCACCGATAAGGCCCGTCATCTATAGACCGTAAGAGCCTCCTTTTGTATTAACGACGCTGTCCCGACTGTAATTGAGAGCCTCTGTACTCCGGCCCAACGTCGCCAGGTTATTAAATCCCGGGATATAAATCAGTTAATATATTCCACGCGCCGCTAGCTCGCACTCCTTTCTTCGCCAGAGAAATGGATTTTCCGCTAAACTTAAATTGCTTAGCGATCGCCGGATGTGAAGGTTCTTTCGAGTCCGTCGATAAAGAGCTTCCGCGTACAACCGGCCCGATCAACGTACCATCGATAGGCGACAACTGCCAACGATTTACGACGGTTACGATGGTATTACCTTTTCTCCACGATACTTTTCTTTTTCTTTCTCTTCTTCCGCCGTATTTGAGTTAATCACGATGGTTGGTCGCTTTACGTCATCGTGTACGAGGGACATGCCGAATAAAGTTTGTGGAAAATCATTACTCCACGGATCCTTTTCATCGAGTGTTCCAAGATAGCCGTTAGTGGAATTTTCGACCTCGTTTAAGACCCTTCAACGAGCTGAAATCTGCTCGCCAACTTTACCCGGAATTCAATGCTTTTCAATTACAAAGATATTCCGGTTAACCGTTCCTTAATTAAACATGTAACTATACCGAAACGTTTGAATTACCTTTTGAACCTGGTATACAGGTGAAAGCTTCTCCAGTTTACTCTGCTTTTTTCAGATCGTCCCTTTTAATTTCCCTGCGTGGAACGTTGGGAAAGGAACTCGAATACGAACGACACGAATAATTTGATAGAAAATCTTCGTCGAAGCGAATTCGAAGCAAACTCGAAGCAAATTCGAAGCAAATTCGAAGCAAATTCGAAGCAAATTCGGGCCGAACGAATTCTCGCCTCGATTCGAAGCCAATATGCTTGTCCTTAAATTGGCTGTCCTCCTCGGCAGGATACCTACGAAATCGCAAATACGAGACCGACGATTCGTAGGAAAATCTGTGTGACCGCCGGTAATACCATCTCCTATAATCGACGTTGGCCTGCTTACGTCAATCTGCTCGTGGCAGGTGACCGACGATACAGGCTCAACGCGACATCAACCACGTCGTTATAATCCGTACAAGCTTGGTCTCGTGTAACGGTAACGTTAGTCGTGTAATAGATACTTTCGATGTCGGCGTCGAAATCACTTCCCAATATATTTCCTGCGAAATTGCTTCGTAATTTCGTAGTAACACACCGACTGGCTATGTGCCACGTCACCGACTCGCCTACACCTCGCTATCTCTCCCTTAACGAGAATTTTATTGAACCGAGCGATCGACCCGGCTCGCCCGGTAAATACCATCGCTCCTCTGGACACACCGACGATAATTGACGCAGTTCGATATCCTTGTAAACCGACGCCAGGCGCTTCTTGCCTCGTAAAGACGAATCTTTCGAACGGTGTCATTCGCGTTCAATTCGTTTTTCTAGCGAGGGTCCTCGAATCTTTAAACGACGAGAAACCTAATCACTTTCAGACAACTTTCGTTTAAAGACGAAAGAACGTAAAGAACTGGGTTCGGCCTTCTCCCATCTGCGTATCTTTCGGGGAGTCGATTGCGATGGTCATCTCCTTTGTCGGATACGATTCGAATTGGTCGAATAAGCTGGCAAGTGCTAGATCCGTCTCATCTCCTTCTTCCGTCGAATATTAGCGCCACTACGAACGCATAAACCGAAAAATCTTGCCCCCGTATTACGCCGAAATATTCGACGATGTTCATTCGCAAGCGATAAAGCTTCGCTACTGTTCGCGATCGGCGCTGCTCTACTACGAAATATCAAATTTATCGCGTAGTCGCGTACACGGGAGAAGGAAAGAGATCGTAAGGGCGGTATTTACCCACCGCGAGAGACAGGCTACGAAAGATGAGCACGAGCGACTACAAAGTTCAATCGGGCTCGATAAAGCTTAACTTGCTCCGCGGAGAGCGGCCATTTGGAATTCGAGTGGCGTGTACGGTGTGCTCGGTGCATTAACGAATTCGATCGTCATCGTAAATAAGCAACCAGCGGTCCGAAAAATCTCGCCACGGTCAAGAAGACTTAAGAAGCCGTTCGCGGAAGATGGGCGGCGCCACCCGCTACTTCTCGGCCGGAAATTACAGGTTACTTAGCGCGGTCTCTCTGCCCCCGCTTCTGTCGACAGACAGAGAGAAGAGGGCGCGGGCGCATCGTAAAATCCAAGCGAAGAGAAAGAAAGAGAGAGAGAGAGGCGTCGCTCGTCGAAAAAATCAGACGCGATCTTTCGCGCTGTCGTCGACAGTTTCTGCCTCGCCGTTACGTTTCTACCGCCACCGCTGTATTTCGAAACGGAAGGGGGACGCGATTCCGTCTGTCGGCTTTCTTCCTGCACGCTTCGTTGTGCACCGTCGCGCGTATTTAGTCGCTGGAAACGAGAATTACAAAAATTTCGTGGAGCAGTTGCTCCAACTCTTCTCGTTTCTCGCCATTGAAGTCGCAGGTGTCAGGTCGCGCGATCGATACAACCCCCGTTAAAGGATCGAAACGGTGTTCGTTTGCGATTCTAGGCAAAATCGCTTCCTATTTAGCGTGAAAGTTCCAATTGTTTCTCTCGTCTAGTTAGCGCGCAAGCTTCTTCTCCTTTCCTTTCACTCGTTAGAAGCGAAATAGTTCAGAGATCCTCGCAGCGTTTCAAACATCCCGATGACTCTCTTCGTTCCATTGTCTTCGTCCCGTTGTCTTCGAAACGTTAATTTATTCGTTCGTTCTGTCCTCTCTCTCCCTCTCTCTCTACCCGTTCTTCTGCTCGCCCATCCACCTACTCGTTCGTTCCTTTAATAGTTTTCTTTTCCGTGACCTCACGTTCGTTTCGCCGTTCGCCAAAGATGCGCGAATTTTTCAAACTTCGCTTTCTACGCTTTCTACGCTTTCTGCGCGAACACGGAGTGGAAGATCGTGGAACGGGAGGCTTGTATCCACGCGGCACTGCTATTTAAGGAAACGTATCGTCGGTGGTTAGCTCGACTTCGTAAATAAATCTTTGCCGGATAGAGCTAAATACGATATTCGGCCCGATTGCTCCCGCTCTTTCACCTCCGGTGATTTATGTGAAACCGTGGCCGCTAGCGTGCCCGAACATCCGTTTTCCCGTTCTATTCTTCCCCCCTTTGGGACCGGTCATTTTTTAGCGACTGTTTCTCAAGATTTTATCCGTAATTATCCTCGCTGGATTCGCGAAAATGAACAGCCGTTGCTTGCTGTCTTCTCGACGAATGGTCCCTCGGGGAGAAAAAAGGAAAAATAAGGGGAAAACATCCAAGTTGGTGAAAATTTGTTTGCTCTGCACCGCGAGCGTTTCTTCGACGAAGAAACACGGTTTGCTTTAGCATCGCGAAATTAAATCGAATAAGATTATATTCACAACAACGCAGGCCCGCGCGAGCGCTCGCTAACGGCGTCCAGAGCACGTAGGCACCGCGGCGGATCGGTTCCTTCGTTCTGCCGCTGGTCGCGATAAAACTCGGTGTCTTTTTGCAACGAGGTAATTTTGCGACAGCACGGGACGTTTGGAACGTTGCGAAAAGAAGGGGCGCGCACGCGGACGTTCGCGAGAAGCGAACAGCGGTGGCGAGGGAGTTTCGCGGACGTGGTCGACGGACCGTGAACGATCGCGAGCGCGGAATACGAGCGGAAGACGGAGAAAACCCGCCTCGAACACCGACACCGTGATCGCTTCGCGAGGCAACGCCGCGCATCAAAATTGTAAATTTCCGAAGAAAGTCGCCGTGCTCGTTCCCGGGAGAGCAGATCCTTTCGTTTACGTTCTCGCGTACATCCGATTCTTTCGTATGGAGCGTGCCGCGTTTTCGTTTCTCGGCTCGACGCTCGAACCTGGTGGACCCGGCGGAAATTTCCATCCAAAGTAGGAAGCGGTGGCGAGCTCCGACGAAACCTGGTTTCGCTCGGCGTTTCGAGCACGGCGTACGATTCGCGCCACGTCTGTGCTTGGTACCCGGCTTTCGCACGAGTTGGCAGACACGCGTGCAACAGCGGTACGACGCGGTGTCAGCGTTCGCAGAGAGAAGAGGGTAACGCTGTGCGTCGTAGCGTGCCTGTGCGCGACAGCAGCCTGCTTTCTCGGTGATCCGACGACGACGATGATACGTTCGTACCGTATGCGGTACATGGTGGCCTAGGTTTCGGCCGAGGCTTGGCCACCATGTAGACCGAAACGCAGACGGGAGCGTAGAGCGGAACGTAGAGTGGCGTAGGAGAGGGCGAAGGAGAGAAGGACGAGAAGGTCGGTAGATCGGAGTGGATGAGAGGGGATGAGAAGCGGTCGTTGGAGCGGCGCTGGATGGGGAGAGTTAAGCCCGTGTCGCGCAAGTGTGCGCCGTTATACGTACTCGCGTACATCTGCGAGAACTATTTAGCCGACGCTTGGTGGTTGCGGCGTCGGGGTGGTGGCCGGCCGGGATCGATTCTGGGACCACACGGCATCATCCTCCAACCGTCAACGACCTGCTCGACCTAACCCTCCCATCTCGTTCCTTCTCGCTCGTCCACGTTCGCAAAACCTAGCTTTTCCCTCTCGCACCGCTTCATCGCTCCCACCAGCCGTCCGTGCACTCGCCTTCTCCTTATGCAACTCCTCTATCACGGGCAAATAAAGCCTGCATATCCGGCCTAAGAGTAGTCCGATCCCGATCCGGCGCGGTTCCACTCTCCCGCTTCGAGTTCTCGCGTGTGTCGAGTCGTTAAGGATCGCCGGGGGATTCGACGTTCCAGACGTCGTCGTCGCCGCGTCGTCTCGATCGGAGACGCACTCGTCGAGGATCTTTCCGTCGAGAGTTCGATCGGATTGCAGCTCGCAGAACGAGGCCGGATTAACAGCGATCGAAATACGCCCGAAGAATGGCGACGCGTTATCATCAGGCTGTCGACCCCCGTAATTTCGGGCCTCGAGGTCCGGTCGTCGATAATATCCGGTAAATCGGCTGTACGAATTCGAATCGTTCGAACCACGGAAAGCAACTCGATGTAAATGCGACTAGATCGGTCGTAGGTAAACGGTGTCGCGTTAACGACCGTTTTAAATAAGAAACCGTCGATAATAAACATGTCGTTGGCGATTCTAGAAACTAAATGCGCGCACAGACGTTACATCCCCTCGATTCGATCGACGAATCGATGTCTTCCTGTCGCTACGCAATTTATAACGGCAACGATTTCGAGCGGGTTGCAACCTCGTTGCCGGGGATCGCGACTCTCGACAAAAAAGACGGATAATTCGCTAGACCCACGCAGGCTAAACTAGGGAATCCGCCAGGGCATAGGATTTATCGTCGTTGCCGCGGAACGATCTCCGCGTAAGGTCCAGCGATGCCGAAGGCAAACCCGGAAACACAGTTTGTCCGTATTCTTAAAGAATCGATTCGTCTTTTCGAGAGATTCTCCTCGTTGGCGTAAGCGCAAACGCGCTCGATCGGTTACCTCTATTTTCGTTTTTTTCTCTGGGTAGCGCGTCGAGCGAAAAGCGGGTGTGAGTGGCTTGACGGCCCGAGAGAGTGCGATCGAGGATTCCCGATGTTCTTCTCTGACGGATCGTCGATATACGTAGAACGCGACGAGGTACAACTCGATGCCGCGTCGCGCGTTTCAGAGGATATCAGCCCTTTCTCTCGCGATCCAGCAAGAAACGACGAGACGAGCGAAGGAGGAGGTGTCAACCTCGACTGCGGTACCTGCGCCGACGACGCGATCCGAACGTAGCGATTGGAAGGTCGCTTTAAGCGTTAATTTGGCGATCTCGCGATCGATCGTGATCGGTGTCGGGATCGGCGTAATACGCGCGTACGAGCGCATATGACGAGAGAAAGTCGATTAAAAGGCTTCGCGCTCGTAACCGTGACACTGTCCGGGCATGGTTGTCCTTGGCTCTACGACGCCTGTCGCTCGAGATCCCATTATCTCGAATCGATTATCCAACACTTTGCATCTGCTCCGATTAGTGCAACGTCGAGGAACCAAACAATGCAAGAACGATGAAACGTAGGATATATATTAAATGATAAAGGATCAGGGTTTTGGCGCTACTTTGGCGGGGCTACTTTGGCGGCTTAAAAGAGACGAATACGTGGAATACGTCGATCGATCTCTCGTATCGAGGATACAGACTGGCGAGCATAAGACGGATCAAGTTTCGAGCCACGTTTCGAAAGGGCGAATAAATTGGAATTAACGCGGCTCGCTATAGGGCGAGTATACGGAAACCACGGGCTGCGATAATGTAACCCGCGGGATAAAGGCTTCCGCGTACAACTCGACGCACAATTGCCCTTTACAGTGTTCGCAGTGGAAAACGATCTGCGCACAGATCGGGGTGCGGCTTAATGCCAATTCACGGAAAAAGGGTGACCGCGGACAAAAAAGAGAGCCACGGGATTCTTGGAGCGAGCGAGTTTCGTTAGAGCGGCTGGCTACGCCGTTTCTTTCGACGTTGCTATTGTCGTGTAAAATTAAGGTAAAAATAAGGAACTTGTTAAAAGGAGATGAAGTTCTTTTTATTTTTTACTCAATTTATACAATTTTTTCGGTTCGCGATGATACGCTTTCGATACTTGGATTAGTTAAGAATTTTTTTTAGACTGACTGGATGATTTTGAAGGGTGCATTTATATTCTTCCATTCGTTGGAGTGG
>NW_022884094.1:0-19766 GCF_011952255.1 Bombus vosnesenskii | reverse complement strand
CGGAGGATAAATCGAGGGCTGAGAAGAATTTTGCGTTGCCTAGTTGGGATAGTATGTCGTCTATGTCAGGTAATGGATATGCGTCCTGGTCAGTTAGTTCGCTTATTTTTCTGAAGTCTATTGCAATTCGCCATTTCTGTTTCCCTGAGGCGTCTGCCTTTTTTGGTACTACCCAGACTGGTGAATTGTAAGGAGAATCAGATGGTTCTATAATGTTCTTTTGTTGCATTTCGTCCATTTGTCGTCTGATTTCTTCTTTATGGCATTCAGGCGGTCGCTAAGATTTTGTGTTAATGATTTTATTTTCTTTTAACGTTATTGTGTGTTTAGTAATGTTAGTGCATGGTAATAAGTCGGTCTCTAGATTGAATACGTCGAGGTAGAACAGCAATATCTTTTCGATTGGTTCACGGAGGGTTTTCTCTATATGCGAATGTCTAACTAAATCTTTAAACGTGGAGACTTGATCGTACGTATTTGAATTTTCGATAAAATTAGTCATTTTGGTTGGGCACTCACCACCATTGATAAAGCATATCGTTGTTGGTTTTCCTTACAGGTAGACTGTTTTTGACACTGCTTGTTTTGGAGGTACGTCGTTTTCCTGTTGCAATAAAAGTATATTATTGTCAAGTTTTAATTGTTGATTCGAGAGTTCAAATTTGAATTTAGATAGGGCTGGAAAACCGAGTATGCCGTCTTCTATAATTGGAAAGTTGTCTTCTACCACAAAAAATTCTAGAGTTTTGCCAAATAGTTTTATCAAAGCGTGTTCGTTGGTTTTAAATTTAGAGTGTCCCATCGAGAATTTCCGTTCTTTTGTTATTCTTGGTCGTAATACGCATCTTTGCTTGAGTATATTAATTCCTGCTCCGCCGTCAATGAGGAATTTATGTCGCTGTCCGTCGGATCGTAAAAGTACTGTGGGTAGTCTTCCCGTTGTGGCGTTAATTCGTAGGTCTGGTCTGTTGGATTCTCTATTTCTTCCTTGTGTGTCTCGAGATTGTGGACTGCTGGAGGTCTCGGAAATTGGCTGGGTGTTCGAAAATTTTTACATTGACTGGAGACATGTCCGATCTGGTTGCATTTGTAGCATTTTAATTGTGTCCTTGGGGCAAGTGGTATTTGTTCGGTTTGTCGGAAGCTTCTTGGCATTGGATTGGGTGTTGGAGTTGGTTTTTTAGTGATCGGATTAGGATTATTGGTTGTTAGTCGTTGCTGCTCAGGGAGTCGTAATCGTTCTGTTGGTTTTGGTCGTCGATTTCGATCTTCCCCGAAGAATCGCTCGATGTCGGTGGCTTTCTTTTCGGCTTCAAGGATATTGTATGGTGGATTGGCGAGTAGTAATTGTCCTATTTCGCCTTTCAGGCCTCGGATAAAACCGATCACGGAGTCTTTTAAAATCCTGTCGTTCATAGCTCGTCTAGTAATTTCGTCACGGTATTCGTTCGTTGTACTGTATTGTAACTTATTGAGTGCTCTGCGGAACCTGATGATATAACTTTGCACACTTTCGTCGTGACGCTGTCTCGTTCCGCGTAGCTGGTCTTGATGTTCTCTAACAGAGTCTTGGGTGGCTACGTTTCGTCTTAGGGCATCGTACAGGTGTCCGTATTCGTATATCGGCATGTTGCAGATTTTGATCATTTTTAATAGTAGCGTGGGTTCGCTACACATGGCTCGTAATTCGCGTACTTCGCGTATGAATTCTTCTACTTCGATATTGTCTTCGCCGTTTAATTGCGGAATACATACTATCGCGCCTTTGGCCCGTAAGCTCGGAGAGGCGAATTGCGGTGGACGGTCTTCGTAAGAGGGATGGTTGTCTTCTTCTGTTCGAATTGGAACGCATGGGGGGGAAGTTCTATCTCTCGCGGCAACAGATTCGTCCATAGTAATAAGGGAGCCTAGTTCTGTAGTAGCGTCGCGTCCTATTTTTATTTTGGAGATATTTTTGCCTAATAGTTCTATTCCCGCTGCACGCTTCTTATTTTCGCTGTCGGCCGTCCGTTGTGTCTCTTCTACCCGTTGCGCAAGAATTTCAATTTGTTTTTGTATCACGTCGAATATGGCACGAATCGAATTGTCCGTACCTCCGTTTGTAGAAACGGTTTCAATAGTTTCGACTTTGTCTTTTCGTGATGCGGGCATGATTCTAATTGAACTCATTGAGTCTGAACTACTGTTGCTATTTGGACTCGAAGCGCTTGAGAAACTGGGTTTTCTCACACGGTATCGTGAAAATGAATCCAGATTTTTCAGCTTACCGTAGTAGCTATGACCGTTGAGGAGTCTCAGCGATGTTTCCCCTCTGGTTGGTTCTAGATTCCGAATCTTATTCGTAGGCTTGCTCTGCGCTGACCGTAGTCCTCTCGTCTAGTTTCACCGTAGTGGAACGTTGAAAGTTGCTGCAGGGCTTCGTAGTAGCAAAGATTCGCACTGGGTCCGATGATCCTTCGATCTTCAACGATGCGCCGAAATCGTAATTTCGTTTGCACTGAAGTGAATAGATCCTGGCACGGATCGCCAAAAATGTCGTGTAAAATTAAGGTAAAAATAAGGAACTTGTTAATTTCCGAAAAGGAGATGAAGTTCTTTTTATTTTTTACTCAATTTATACAATTTTTTCGGTTCGCGATGATACGCTTTCGATACTTGGATTAGTTAAGAATTTTTTTTAGACTGACTGGATGATTTTGAAGGGAGCATTTATATTCTTCCATTCGTTGGAGTGGGAGACGGTTTTGTTTATACTTAGTGTAAAATTCGGAGAACGGCTGGAGTGATCGAATGCCCCTCAGGCGGCTGAGAACGGATGCTGACCGGACGGTCACACGCGATAAGGCGTCCGGAATTTCGGTTTGTTATATACAGCTGCTCGAATTTCGTCTGTGACACTCTCTCGGTTCGGAGATAACAGCGCTGTGTGCCGCCGGACGATTAATAACCGACTCGAGATCTAGATACGAATAAGTATAAAAAGGTTGGATCTTGGTTTCGTCGTTCTTACGACCATATAACGCGTTGTAGGACGTGACGATGTGAAACGAAGAATCCCTTCAGAATGGAAAATGCCGCGACACGGAACGACGCGATAGCCGACTTTGATACAAAGCCGAAGGTACTTGACTCGAACGAAGCCGAGTATCGCTCAAGGGAGATCGGTCATGAAGTAAGGGAAAGAGGAGCACTCGTACGATCCTCGTCCCCCGTGCGATTAAATATCGCAGGGGTGCGTTCGACGGAGATCGTAAGAAGAGTCGCGATAAAGCGAACGAAGCAGGCTTACGCCTGTAACCTTTGGAGGTATGTTAATATCGCGACTAAACGTCGTAACCCACGAACTCCGGAGAAGAGGGTCGCAGTTATTAATCGGGCAGCGATAATCGCCGGCTCTACGATATCCAACGAATTCATCCGCCGCCTCGTCCGTCGATTCTCCGTCGTTCTTCGATCGTCGTTCTTAATTACGCGTCTCAGGGGGACGAGAGCAACGCGTATCGCCGCCACGCGTCGATCGAGGAGGTATCGATTCGCCGCCGCGACCAGCGTCAAAGGCCGGGCCGACGAAACAACGTTATGCCACGCGTCGAGATTCGCGTTGCTCGGCGCCTTTCTCCGTGGGTCACGAAACCGAAAGGGAGGAAAAACACGAGGGATCCGTGAAAAGGCGTCGTTGTTCGATCAGCGTGTGTCCACCGATAAGCGAAGCGACGAGGACGCGACCTAACAGCAACACGAGCAATTCCTCTACCTCGGGTTTCTCGTTTTCTGGATGGACGATCCGGTCCGCAGTTTTTGATTTTCTACAGAGGAGTATACAAGTACTCGATTTGCAAAATGATTAGTTTAAAAGATATCCTAAATTTAACTCTTTTTTATTTTATTTTATTTTATTTTATTTCTTTTATTCCTTTTTTTATTTTATTTTACTTTTTTATTCTCTTTTTTTATTATGTACCTTGCAATTCGTACAGCTGAACATTAAATTTAGTATTGTAGGACTTGTGTGAATGGGGAGGAAGGATAAGAGAGAGTTAACAAGTTTTTAAGCTTTCATTAGTTTTTATTCACCTACAGTCTTGACTAAGAATATACAATTCAGTACTAATATATATAGAAAAATACAAATATCCACATAAAACTGTACATACAATCATATATACGAAACCATACATACAAAACCAGACATACAAAACCATACTTGACTAAGAATATACAACTCAGTAGTAATATATATATAAAAAAAAAATACAAATATCCACATAAAACTGCACATACAACCATACATACGAAACCATACATACAAAACCAGACATACAAAACCATACTTGACTAAGAATATACAATTCAGTAGTAATATATATAAAAAAAAAAATACAAATATCCACATAAAACTGTACATACAACCATACATACAGATCCATACATACAAGAATTATTATACTTAGAAAAAAAGAGTCTGGCAATAGTAGCGATTATTCGGGATCGAGGTATCCCAACTCCCGCCAGTATGCTGCCATATCTCTTGCGGATTCTCCCGGCTCTCGGTCCAGCAGCAACCTTGCAGTTATTGCTTCTCCTGGAGAAGGATCGATGTTGACTAGGCTCCCTGTCCGTCTCAACATGGTGAATTGGGCCACTCGATGTCTCTTCCCTTGGATCGGTTGTTCTCGTACACCTGGCAGAACGATTCTTCTAGCCCACGGTGCCATTTTTGCCAAATTACGGGGCAGCAGCCGTATTGAATCGAGACATTGCTCGCTCTCTAACCCCCAATCGATTAGAAAGACGATGTAGCCAGTCATGGTCCTTTGTAAAAGGATGGCTCTTTCCCAAGCGCTAGATTCCTTAAAATCTACTAGCACGGCGACTAGCATGCCTGTTCTTAAACTTTTCGCCTTCGGCAAGTACTCCACGGGATGTTCCATCATCTTCAAATTGAGTGTTTGGGTTATCTTCGGGCATCCAGCCAAACGAACCCACATGGTGGTAAGTGATCCGACTCGAACCACCCGGACGGGAACTCCTTCTCGGAACCGATCGTTTGTCTTTTGTAAAATCTCCATGGCTTTCAAGCTTTCGAAAAAATTTCGAATGTTAATGTTCGACTATACTGATCTGCCTAGTTTACGTGTCTAGGTCGGATGGTGCTGGCTCTGCCGGGAATCGGACCCCCTTTATATACCAGCAGCACCGACCTTGGAGAGGACCCCCTTTATATATCAGCTGCACCGACCTTAGAGAGGACCCCTTTAAATATCAGCAGCACCGACCTTGGAGAGGTACTCGGTCACCGTTTAAGCTAAACGCACGTTTTCGCTTGTCTTGTCTCACACTTTTCTTGTCCACGCAATATTTTATAACAGTGTTAACAATATATACAGGCAAAATATATAGTCTATTTTTGATACACAAGTGTCAGATATCAATTATTGCTTTCCGTTAAAATAAATATATCATTATTAGATGCTCTTTTTAACATTCCGATCCGCATCCCTACAATATTTTACAATTTTTAACCTAAAAATG
The DNA here is from genome assembly GCF_011952255.1 of Bombus vosnesenskii. Classification (NCBI taxonomy): domain Eukaryota; kingdom Metazoa; phylum Arthropoda; class Insecta; order Hymenoptera; family Apidae; genus Bombus; species Bombus vosnesenskii. The sequence goes on along the minus strand of NW_022884094.1, from coordinate 14,234 downwards.
TCGCTAGAAAATAGAAAACGAAAAACAATTTGAAAAGCACTAGCTCCCTTGAATGTGAAAATTGTGACGTGGGTGTATGTGCTTTGCCCTGCTGTAAAATATATCACACTCAATTGTATTATTAATTATTAAAGTAAATTATTAAAGTTCACGTATATGTATCGTACCTTTAAGAAAAGTTAACATTTAATTATCCAATGTGCTTGCGTAGAGAACAGCATTATCCGCCACATATTGTGGTGCAGTATCGTTTACGCGTAGTTCGCGTCAAACCCTGCCCTACGAAGGAACGTCCCCGCACAAAATTCAATCGTACCTAAGACGTTAAACCGATCCTTTGCAAGTTTTCTTCACAGAGATACGCTATACGAGTTCTTTGATTGATATCCGAAAAGATTCTTTCTGTTTATGAGGAAATAATAGACGCACAATGTTATTTGCTTTATATCGTTTTGTCGCATTACGTACGATCCATTTTGTTCTATTGAGATAAACGACGAGACATTTCACAGACTTGGTTTCACGTTTGTACGGAGGTGTTTTATTGTAAAAACCACGTTTGCGAAAAAAGACATTATTCGGACAACCTAATATATTTCATACGATGCGGTTGCCAAGAAATATTTTTAACGAAATGCTAAAAATTGTTAGTTGCAAACAAATACTAGGGGAAATTGTTTTATCCGCTTTTACACGCAGAAGAATTTTACGGCTCAATAATATTGCTATTGGAACGAACGAGCCGTTTCGCTAACATCGGAACAAAGTAGAAACGAATCGGTACTTATCAAGGAGAAAACTTTGTCCAGCGTGGGGAAAAGTTTAAGGACCGATGTCCCTCGATCCACGCTGGAGACGGCCGATGAAACAAGGCGAATTACGGGAGAACGGGAGTAGAAGGCAGAACGGGCGGAATAGAAAAGGAATAGATACGGCAAGCTTCGGCCGTGCGATTTCGTATCACGTAGCGTTATCCCCTCGTAAAGTTGGCCACTCGTGCCACTAGCAGAAACTGTATGGCGGGCTCCGAGAGGATTTTAATCGCGCGACGGACGAACGTATCGGTGAAATTACTGGAGAGCCCCGTCGACGTGCCTTTCGTTCCTGCCTGTCCCGCGGCTCGCCTGCCACGGATCTAACAGATTTACCGGATCCAACGTGCCGGGATACGAAACTTCGAAACTGGCTAGAATCGACTGCTACGTTAATTGCCGGACGCTCCCTCGCACCTACTCGTCTATCAGACGACTCCAACTAGTAACCAACGAGCAAACCGCTGATTTCAGGCGTAAATTCAGCTGAAAATCCGTAGCGTGGAACGATGAAAGTGGCCGCACGGAAGAAAATAGCCTGGCGATCAAAAGGCTGGAACGTGCTTTCAGACCCGAACGCTTAGCTGCGCCGTCCCGCACCGAGATCCACTCCGACGCGCGGCGTTTGCTGTCGAGTTCGGCTACGATTGGCAAACGCAAATCTTACGTGGACGCGCATTACGCGCGTTCCACGCATTTCAAATTTCACGACGTAACGTACTCGACGATTCAACGTAACGTGGAAAACGCGACAAGATGTTCGAATTTGGAATCATGCGAGCGCGCTGGGTCGATCGGCATGCCATCCGTCAAACGCGCGGCAAATAAACCTGTCGGTGTAATTTTAACGAGCCGCGATACCGCTCGAGGATTATACGGGTAATTTAAATTCCGCTCGATCGATCGACGCGACTGATGGAACAACGATGTGCCGGCTGAGCCGAGATGAAATGATAAATTAGCGAATGAAACAGCCAAGTATAATAGAATGCCCGGTTAAATATAGAGCGTTTTAAACCGATTAACAGATAACTGCAAATTAGATCGTCCATTAACACGGTTCGTCCACGTTCGAGCGGCATCGTTCGAGAATCAGTCGGAGAATTAGTCCGAGAATTAGTCAGAATACCCTCCAATCGATCGTCCCCCCCCCGAAGTCTCGCATTCGATCTGTTTCGATTCGCCATTCGCGCGATCCGAATTTAAGTTTCACGAATGTGAATACGAACGAGCCGTACGTACCACTGGCTATCGCACGATCGCTGTGGCAAAGCGCTGGCGTACAATTACCGCTATTTGCCGTTAGTTGAAATATATTGTAAACGTTATTGCTCGTGCGTGGAAACTCGCTACTTCGCGCAGCCAGTCGAACTGTTCGATATTTATAGCTAGTCGACAAATACCGCGTACCTATCGTCGAGATTCTACGCAAGCATTGCGCGCGTTACAAACCCCTTCTATATCGTGCAATTATCGTATCGAATAGCCGCTGCTCGAATTTCGCGCTGCGAATCGCATTAGAAAAATTTTATTTATCTGGAAATCGAACGTGCAGATTTTTTTTTAATTCAAACGACCTAACCCGAGCAGTTAGATTGGCCGAATTTCGTTCTCTTTGGAAACTTTGAGCCCTCCGAACAACCCGTCTCTAGATGTCTACGATAACTTTGAAATTTCTAAATTCCAATTAATAAGTAAAAACCGGAACGACCAACATTCCCTGGACCGCGTAATCCGCATGAAAATACAAATTCAGCGTCGAATACGAAGAGATAGATGAAAGAGGGATTCGATGGTAGAGCAAATCGGACGTACGGTTTGTAACACGAGACATTAATACAGTTGGTGGAGCCGCGGAAAGCGGATGGAAATGGAAATTTTCCGATTTTAATATCGGTGAATGCATCGGAACGCGAGAAGAAAGATCAAAAGGTTGACTGTTGACTAATTTGAGCGGCACGCGAGCCACGAGCCCCGAGCCCCGAGCCCCGAGCCCCGAGCCCCGAGCCGCGAGCGTCGCGATGCTCGCGTGCGCCGAAGCTACTGCGATCGAGCGAGCGTCGTAACCTCGGTAAATAACCCGTCGTATAATATTACGTACACTGATCAACGATTGGGAAAGGGAGTTTCGCTAACCGGGGCATCGCCCCACCGTCGTGCGAAAATATACTAATTAGCGGATTTCAAGTCGTCGATTTTACAGCTAGCTGCTGTTATGTTCGAACCGTTTGTAAACCAGTGACGCGCAATTTGGGATAGCGATTGCGATCGAAATCCGACCCCTCTCGAGAATCCTACGGAAAGAGAATTTCTTTCGCAGTGGTTGGTCTGGCTGATCCAAGTTTCGGCGCGCGTTGTCGCGATGCCTAATCGCTGCGTTGCCGATCGTCGTTGCCATTGGAACGCGCGGCGAGCGAACAGCCGTGAGTTTGCTCTGTACACTCGAGGCCTGAACTTAGAGGCTTAACGACCTGTTTGCCGTTGCAGCTCGGCAGAAACGAATCTTCGGCGTTCGCCCGAGCTAAACCAGCGAATATTCGAGCGGCCTGCCTCGGAACGGTCGCTGCATTTCTGCTGAAAAATTAATCAACGCGGAACATAAATCGCCTGTGATAAACACGTGAAAAACCATGCGCAGATGAGGGGGGGGGAAGAACTGCAACGGCAACGTTGTTGCCAAACGAATGTAATGAAGGGGCAAATACGCGTTTGTTTGCAAGTACCCTACGGCGAGCAAATAACGTTACGCGAAATACGCGGCCCCGTTTCATCCAGGGTCGTCCTTTTATACACACGCGTGAAAAATTTCGCGGAAATTCGCACTGGAGACGCAGAATCGGTGCGCGGAAAAATTCTGGCCGACTCCTGTTAAAAAATTTCTTTCTTACAAAATTTTCCCCGTGGACCGCGCTATCCAGCCGCCCGTGTTTCCATCTCTTCGCCAGGAATTTGGCAACAGAGTTTGCGAAAAGTTACGGGCGCCGCCTGGAGAGAACGGCGAGACCGGTTTTTCTAAAATAAAACGATCCTGCGAAATAGACGCGACGAGTGCCCCGGTCAGTCTTGGAAACTCGTGTCTCAGCGAATACTCCTTCCGCTTCTGGCTATACGTACAAGTATATCAACTCGCGCCTTGCAACGCGTCTCGTGCCGTTTTTCTCCTATTCTGCTTGCACGTTTCTCAAAGAGAATACCTAATACCAAGGTGGCCTTCGCTTTACGCGTCTGTGCGATTCCCGCGATGGAAAAACGTCGCGCTGTTCAGCAAACCAGCGTCCAAGCAACGACAATACGTATACGACGTTGCATAAATCAACGAATGTTCGCGTATAGAAACTTCTAAAAAATATCCACTGTCGAAAAATAGAAAAATGCCTACTCGTGCAAAGATCAGCGGGAAACGAAACGTTTTTCGACTCGTAACCAAGCGTTATAGTCACAGGAATGTAACGAAACGGCGCGCAAACAACCGACGCGAAACCACCGTGACGCAAAAGCATTTCGCGACAGGGAGCGCGGGTCCGACCGTAGCGAAAAAACAGCATCCAGCCCGCTGTCGTTTCACCCAATGGGGGGTTGTATCGATATATCGAGGCAGCGTCGCTGAAACCTGCTGGTGGCAGAGAGCCACCGATAAGGCCCGCCATCTATAGACCGTAAGAGCCTCCTTTTGTATTAACGACGCTGTCCCGATTGTAATTGAGAGCCTCTGTACTCCGGCCCAACGTCGCCAGGTTATTAAATCCCGGGATATAAATCAGTTAATATATTCCACGCGCCGCTTGCTCGCACTCTTTTCTTCGCCAGAGAAATGGATTTTCCGCTAAACTTAAATTGCTTAGCGATCGCCGGATGTGAAGGTTCTTTCGAGTCCGTCGATAAAGAGCTTCCGCGTACAATCGGCCCGATCAACGTACCATCGATAGGCGACAACTGCCAACGGTTTACGACGGTTACGATGGTATTACCTTTTCTCCACGATACTTTTCTTTTTCTTTCTCTTCTTCCGCCGTATTTGAGTTAATCACGATGGTTGGTCGCTTTACGTCATCGTGTACGAGGGACATGCCGAAAAAAGTTTGTGGAAAATCATTACTCCACGGATCCTTTTCATCGAGTGTTCCAAGATAGCCGTTAGTGGAATTTTCGACCTCGTTTAAGACCCTTCAACTAGCTGAAATCTGCTCGCCAACTTTACTCGGAATTCAATGCTTTTCAATTACAAAGATATTCCGGTTAACCGTTCCTTAATTAAACATGGAACTACACCGAAACGTTTGAATTACCTTTTGAACCTGGTATACAGGTCAAAGCTACTCCAGTTTACTCTGCTTTTTTCAGATCGTCCCTTTTAATTTCCCTGCGTGGAACGTTGGGAAAGGAACTCGAATACGAACGACACGAATAATTTGATAGAAAATCTTCGTCGAAGCGAATTCGAAGCAAACTCGAAGCAAATTCGAAGCAAATTCGAAGCAAATTCGAAGCAAATTCGGGCCGAACGAATTCTCGCCTCGATTCGAAGCCAATATGCTTGTCCTTAAATTGGCTGTCCTCCTCGGCAGGATACCTACGAAATCGCAAATACGAGACCGACGATTCGTAGGAAAATCTGTGTGACCGCCGGTAATACCATCTCCTATAATCGACGTTGGCCTGTTTACGTCAATCTGCTCGTGGCAGGTGTCCGACGATACAGGCTCAACGCGACATCAACCTCGTCGTTATAATCCGTACAAGCTTGGTCTCGTGTAACGGTAACGTTAGTCGTGTAATAGATACTTTCGATGTCGGCGTCGAAATCATTTCCCAATATATTTCCTGCGAAATTGCTTCGTAATTTCGTAGTAGCACACCGACTGGCTATGTGCCACGTCACCGACTCGCCTACACCTCGCTATCTCTCCCTTAACGAGAATTTTATTGAACCGAGCGATCGACCCGGCTCGCCCGGTAAATACCATCGCTCCTCTGGACACACCGACGATAATTGACGCAGTTCGATATCCTTGTAAACCGACGCCAGGCGCTTCTTGCCTCGTAAAGACGAATCGTTCGAACGGTGTCATTCGCGTTCAATTCGTTTTTCTAGCGAGGGGCCTCGAATCTTTAAACGACGAGAAACCTAATCACTTTCAGACAACTCTCGTTTAAAGACGAAAGAACGTAAAGAACTGGGTTCCGCCTTCTCCCATCTGCGTATCTTTCGGGGAGTCGATTGCGATGGTCACCTCGTTTGTCGGATACGATTCGAATTGGTCGAATAAGCTGGCAAGTGCTAGATCCGTCTCATCTCCTTCTTCCGTCGAATATTAGCGCCACTACGAACGCATAAACCGAAAAATCTTGCCACCGTATTACGCCGAAATATTCGACGATGTTCATTCGCAAGCGATAAAGCTTCGCTACTGTTCGCGATCGGCGCTGCTCTACTACGAAATATCAAATTTATCGCGTAGCCGCGTACACGGGAGAAGGAAAGAGATCGTAAGGGCGGTATTTACCCACCGCGAGAGACAGGCTACGAAAGATGAGCACGAGCGACTACAAAGTTCAATCGGGCTCGATAAAGCTTAACTTGCTCCGCGGAGAGCGGCCATTTGGAAGTCGAGTGGCGTGTACGGTGTGCTCGGTGCATTAACGAATTCGATCGTCATCGTAAATAAGCAACCAGCGGTCCGAAAAATCTCGCCACGGTCAAGAAGACTTAAGAAGCCGTTCGCGGAAGATGGGCGGCGCCACCCGCTATTGCTCGGCCGGAAATTACAGGTGACTTAGCGCGGTCTCTCTGCCCCCGCTTCTCTCGACAGACAGAGAGAAGAGGGCGCGGGCGCATCGTAAAATCCAAGCGAAGAGAAAGAAAGAAAGAGAGAGAGAGAGAGGCGTCGCTCGTCGAAAAAATCAGACGCGATCTTTCGCGCTTTCGTCGACAGTTTCTGCCTCGCCGTTACGTTTCTACCGCCACCGCTGTATTTCGAAACGGAAGGGGGACGCGATTCCGTCTGTCGGCTTTCTTCCTGCACGCTTCGTTGTGCACCGTCGCGCGTGTTTAGACGCTGGAAACGAGAATTACAAAAATTTCGTGGAGCAGTTGCTCCAACTCTTCTCGTTTCTCGCCATTGAAGTCGCAGGTGTCAGGTCGCGCGATCGATACAACCCTCGTTAAAGGATCGAAACGGTGTTCGTTTGCGATTCTAGGCAAAATCGTTTCCTATTTAGCGTGAAAGTTCCAATTGTTTCTCTCGTCTAGTTAGCGCGCAAGCTTCTTCTCCTTTCCTTTCACCCGTTAGAAGCGAAATAGTTCAGAGATCCTCGCAGCGTTTCAAACATCCCGATGACTCTCTTCGTTCCATTGTCTTCGTCCCGTTGTCTTCGAAACGTTAATTTATTCGTTCGTTCTGTTCTCTCTCTCCCTCTCTCTCTACCCGTTCTTCTGCTCGCCCATCCACCTACTCGTTCGTTCATTTAATAGTTTTCTTTTCCGCGACCGCACGTTCGTTTCGCCGTTCGCCAAAGATGCGCGAATTTTTCAAACTTCGCTATCTACGCTTTCTACGCTTTCTACGCTTTCTACGCTTTCTGCGCGAACACGGAGTGGAAGATCGTGGAACGGGAGGCTTGTATCCACGCGGCACTGCGATTTAAGGAAACGTATCGTCGGTGGTTAGCTCGACTTCGTAAATAAATCTTTGCCGGATAGAGCTAAATACGATATTCGGCCCGATTGCTCCCGCCTTTTCACCTCCGGTGATTTATGTGAAACCGTGGCCGCTAGCGTGCCCGAACATCCGTTTTCCCGTTCTATCCTTCCCCCCTTTGGGACCGGTCATTTTTTAGCGACTGTTTCTCAAGATTTTATCCGTAACTATCCTCGCTGGATTCGCGAAAATGAACAGCCGTTGCTTGCTGTCTTCTCGACGAATGGTCCCTCGGGGAGAAAAAAGGAAAAATAAGGGGAAAACATCCAAGTTGGTGAAAATTTGTTTGCTCTGCGCCGCGAGCGTTTCTTCGACGAAGAAACACGGTTTGCTTTAGCATCGCGAAATTAAATCGAATAAGATTCTTCGTCCGATTATATTCACAACAACGCAGGCCCGCGCGAGCGCTCGCTAACGGCGTCCAGAGCACGTAGGCACCGCGGCGGATCGGTTCCTTCGTTCTGCCGCTGGTCGCGATAAAACTCGGTGTCTTTTTGCAACGAGGTAATTTTGCGACAGCACGGGACGTTTGGAACGTTGCGAAAAGAAGGGGCGCGCACGCGGACGTTCGCGAGAAGCGAACAGCGGTGGCGAGGGAGTTTCGCGGACGTGGGCGACGGACCGTGAACGATCGCGAGCGCGGAATACGAGCGGAAGACGGAGAAAGCCCGCCCCGAACACCGACACCGTGATCGCTTCGCTAGGCAACGCCGCGCATCAAAATTGTAAATTTCCGAAGAAAGTCGCCGTGCTCGTTCCCGGGAGAGCAGATCCTTTCGTTTACGTTCTCGCGTACATCCGATTCTTCGTATGGAGCGTGCCGCGTTTTCGTTTCTCGGCTCGACGCTCGAACCTGGTGGACCCGGCGGAAATTTCCATCCAAAGTAGGAAGCGGCGGCGAGCTCCGACGAAACCTGGTTTCGCTCGGCGTTTCGAGCACGGCGTACGATTCGCGCCACGTCTGTGCTTGGTACCCGGCTTTCGCGCGAGTTGGCAGACACGCGTGCAACAGCGGTACGACGCGGTGTCAGCGTTCGCAGAGAGAAGAGGGTAACGCTGTGCGTCGTAGCGTGCCTGTGCGCGACAGCAGCCTGCTCTCTCGGTGATCCGACGACGACGATGATACGTTCGTATCGTATGCGGTACATGGTGGCCTAGGTTTCGGCCGAGGCTTGGCCACCATGTAGACCGAAACGCAGACGGGAGCGTAGAGCGGAACGTAGAGTGGCGTAGGAGAGGGCGAAGGAGAGAAGGACGAGAAGGTCGGTAGATCGGAGTGGATGAGAGTGGATGAGAAGCGGTCGTTGGAGCGGCGCTGGATGGGGAGAGGTAAGCCCGTGTCGCGCAAGTGTGCGCCGTTATACGTACTCGCGTACATCTGCGAGAACTAGTTAGCCGACGCTTGGCGGTTGCGGCGTCGGGGTGGTGGCGGGCCGGGATCGATTCTGGGACCACACGGCATCATCCTCCAACCGTCAACGACCTGCTCGACCTAACCCTCCCTTCTCGTTCCTTCTCGCTCGTCCACGTTCGCAAAACCTAGCTTCTCCCTCTCGCACCGCTTCATCGCTCCCACCAGCCGTCCGTGCACTCGCCTTCTCCTTATGCAACTCCTCTATCACGGGCAAATAAAGCCTGCATATCCGGCCTAAGAGTAGTCCGATCCCGATCCGGCGCGGTTCCACTCTCCCGCTTCGAGTTCTCGCGTGTGTCGAGTCGTTAAGGATCGCAGGGGGATTCGACGTTCCAGACGTCGTCGTCGCCGCGTCGTCTCGATCGGAGACGCACTCGTCGAGGATTTTTCCGTCGAGAGTTCGATCGGATTGCAGCTCGCAGAACGAGGCCGGATTAACAGCGATCGAAATACGCCCGAAGAATGGCGACGCGTTATCATCAGGCTGTCGACCCTCGTAATTTCGGGCCTCGAGGTCCGGTCGTCGATAATATCCGGTAAATCGGCTGTACGAATTCGAATCGTTCGAACCACGGAAAGCAACTCGATGTAAATGCGACTAGATCGGTCGTAGGTAAACGGTGTCTCGTTAACGACCGTTTTAAATAAGAAACCGTCGATAATAAACATGTCGTTGGCGATTCTAGAAACTAAATGCGCGCACAGACGTTACATCCCCTCGATTCGATCGACGAATCGATGTCTTCCTATCGCTACGCAATTTATAACGGCAACGATTTCGAGCGGGTTGCAACCTCGTTGCCGGGGATCGCGACTCTCGACAAAAAAGACGGATAATTCGCTAGACCCACGCAGGCTAAACTAGGGAATCCGCCAGGGCATAGGATTTATCGTCGTTGCCGCGGAACGATCTCCGCGTAAGGTCCAGCGACGCCGAAGGCAAACCCGGAAACACAGTTTGTCCGTATTCTTAAAGAATCGATTCGTCTTTTCGAGAGATTCTCCTCGTTAGCGTAAGCGCAAACGCGCTCGATCGGTTACCTCTATTTTCGTTAATTTCTCTGGGTAGCGCGTCGAGCGAAAAGCGGGTGTGAGTGGCTTGACGGCTCGAGAGAGTGCGATCGAGGATTCCCGATGTTCTTCTCTGACGGATCGTCGATATACGTAGAACGCGACGAGGTACAACTCGATGCCGCGTCGCGCGTTTCAGAGGATATCAGCCCTTTTCTCTCGCGATCCAGCAAGAAACGACGAGACGAGCGAAGGAGGAGGTGTCAACCTCGACTGCGGTACCTGCGCCGACGACGCGATCCGAACGTAGCGATTGGAAGGTCGCTTTAAGCGTTAATTTGGCGATCTCGCGATCGATCGTGATCGGTGTCGGGATCGGCGTAATACGCGCGTACGAGCGCATATTACGAGCGAAAGACGATTAAAAGGCTTCGCGCTCGTAACCGTGACACTGTCCGGGCATGGTTGTCCTTGGCTCTACGACGCCTGTCGCTCGAGATCCCATTATCTCGAATCGATTATCCAACACTTTGCATCTGCTCCGATTAGTGCAACGTCGAGGAACCAAACAATGCAAGAACGATGAAACGTAGGATATATATTAAATGATAAATGATCGGGGTTTTGGCGCTACTTTGGCGGGGCTACTTTGGCGGCTTAAAAGAGACGAATACGTGTAATACGTCGATCGATCTCTCGTATCGAGGATAAAGACTGGCGAGCATAAGACGGATCAAGTTTCGAGCCACGTTTCGAAAGGGCGAATAAATTGGAATTAACGCGGCTCGCTATAGGGCGAGTATACGGAAACCACGGGCTGCGATAATGTAACCCGCGGGATAAAGGCTTCCGCGTACGACTCGACGTACAATTGCCCTTTACAGTGTTCGCAGTGGAAAACGATCTGCGCACAGATCGGGGTGCGGCTTAATGCCAATTCACGGACAAAGGGTGACCGCGGACGAAAAAGAGAGCCACGGCATTCTTGGAGCGAGCGAGTTTCGTGAGAGCGGCTGGCTACGCCGTCTCTTTCGACGTTGCTCTTGTCGTGTAAAATTAAGGTAAAAATAAGGAACTTGTTAATTTCCGAAAAGGAGATGAAGTTCTTTTTATTTTTTACTCAATTTATACAATTTTTTCGGTTCGCGATGATACGCTTTCGATACTTGGATTAGTTAAGAATTTTTTTTAGACTGACTGGATGATTTTGAAGGGTGCATTTATATTCTTCCATTCGTTGGAGTGGGAGAAGGTTTTGTTTATACTTAGTGTAAAATTCGGAGAACGGCTGGAGTGATCGAATGCCACTCAGGCGGTTGAGAACGGATGCTGACCGGACGGTCACACGCGATAAGGCGTTCGGAATTTCGGTTTGTTATATACAGCTGCTCGTCCAAATTCGTACAATTGGACGAAATTTCGAAATTGGACAAGACAATGTATCCCGTGTCAACAATGTAAAGTCACCAGGCACGTATCCTCACCCGTCGGAACATTCGGAGAGTTAGCGGGCCGTTTCGAACACTTACACATAGACATTATCGCGATGCCATATTCAAAAGGCTACCGATATTGTCTAACGTGTATCGACCGTTTTTCGCGTTGGCCCGAAGCCATTCCCATCGCCGACATGGAGGCGGCAACCGTCGCTTCGGCTCTCCTTTCCACGTGGATATCTCGTTTCGGCGTGCCTTTAAAAATAACGACCGATCAAGGGCGCCAGTTCGAGTCGAACCTATTTAACGAACTATGCCGGTTGCTCGGCATCAGACATTTGCGCACGACAGCCTATCACCCCGCGTCCAACGGGATGGTAGAGCGCCTGCACCGACAACTAAAAGCAGCAATCAAATGCCACGATACGAGCAACTGGGTGGATATCTTGCCGATAGTTCTATTAGGCATACGAACAGCTATTAAAGAGGACCTAAACGCGACGGCAGCCGAAATGGTTTATGGCACCGGCATACGATTGCCGGCAGAATTTTTTATACCGACTAAACAACAGGCCAATTCGGAATTCGCAAGTCGCCTAAAAGACCGAATAGGAAAAATCAGGCCTCATCCAATTACGCGACACGGCGAAAAGAGAACCTTCGTGTTCCGCGACCTCGAAACATCGCCTTATGTATTTCTGCGTCGCGACGCCATCGGAGACCCCTTACAACCACCCTACGACGGGCCGTATCAGGTTATAGAGCGAGGAAAAAAGACCTTCACTATTAAAATAAATAATAAAAACGTAATAGTGTCCATAGACCCGCATTTCTATTTAACGATAATATTGAACACCATAGCACGGAAAAGCGCAATGTAACAATACCGCCTGGTGCCCGAAACGAACAAAGCGAAGGGGACTCAAGAGTTCATCACACCACACGCGCGGGCAGGAGAGTTCGATTTCCTGATTGGTTTCAGGCGGGTCTCGGATAGGCGTTAGGAGCCGGCGAACGTGCCCCCTTGCCTGTAACATTTATACATTTTTCATTTATATAGCGTTATCACTGGTAAGGGGGTACTGTGGCGGCACGGGCCACGGAACTTTTCAACGGCTCCGGATGCAAAGCGCGACGCCGCCAAAGCGCAACACCGACGTGCCCAATGTACCATCGATATCTTCACTCTCTTTCCGCCGAATTCTCGGAAGAGCATACACGTGCCAGCACTGGCGGCACATGAATGCACGCTAGTGAGGGATATCGATGGGCTACGAAGGGAAGAATCTGCGCGATCCGAAACAAAAGCAGAGTCAGTCTGTCTTGCGCCATTAAATGTGTAACTCCTCGGTACTATTTGCATAGCAACGCGTCGAATGATCTCTCGGTGTCTATCGTTATTTGTTAGTTGTTACCTATTGTCTGTTAAGCGTAATTGTTAGTTGTTAATTGTTAACTCTGATTGTTGATTAGTTCTAATTAAACTATTGTTCGTTAAAAACACCAAGAGTAGTTCCTTACGCACCTATCACCATACCACCTCAGATCATTAATATTAACATTGCACTTACAATTTGCAAGCGGTCAGATTATCAAGTTAAAGCTAATATCGACTAAAATTAGAAAATTTCTCTGGTTGCAACGAAGTTTAAAAATCTTATGCAATAATAGAAAAGTAATAAAAAATAAACTCGTGCTTAGATATAATTCCAAACCTTTGAAATGTGTGAATTGAAATCTTCTATGAATAAGCGTTCTTTGTAATACTTTTATATCTCTGATAACGAATAACGCTCTCCGTAACGACATATTAAATTATAGTATTTACAGAAAAAAAAGAAAAAATTTGTACAATATACAACGTGTTCAGATTTGATTAATTATGACAGATGTAATTCTGACAGCAAAATTAGAAAATTCCACGTCAGATGAGAATCGAATAAAGTACGCAAACATTAACAGCATTGACAGATTCGATACTGAAAACTCGATATTTTCAATTCGATTTATCGTAAAGATGTTGTGTGCGCGCGTGTGTGTGTGTCTTCATCTATTTTCTGTTACTGTCTGATACGATCAAATACGATCAATTATATAAAATATAAAGTGTAGAATTTTATATTTGCGATAAATACATTACACGTTTCTGAGTATTAAATTTCGCTCTTTATTTTGAATCATCCATATCCATGACTTGACATGTATTCGAAACAGAATCCGAATTAATTATGATGAATTATGATTAATTATGATTAAAATAATATAAATTAACAATGACAATAAACTAAGAAAAATTATAATATATAGAAATGGACTATTGCATTTTAATCAATATTATCAAAATCTATTGTATATTTGTTTCATGATTGAATTGTTACAAATTCAGTTATGCCGTTTACATTGTATATTACTTGAAGGAAAAAACAAATCGTACAATGTTTTACTAAATTATTGATAATTAATGCTATTGATTATTTCTAAAAAATTGCCGTTAATTATTGGTGCAGTTTTACTTATTTAGAAAAATGTTTGCGGCTGTTTCAAAACCTTATAAAATTAATGATCATTTTTTTAGACACGCCGTGACATAGTAGTAGAAAGTAGCAATAAATATGTTTATTGTAGACCATGTGATCTAGCATCTCAAAAAAGTATTAGGGATTTTGCAGAGCAATTTAAGAAAGATATATACCGTATCCTATGTTAGAGTATGAAATGAAATGAAATAACATAGCTTTGTTATATGTATAAAGTGTTCATCTATTTTTGAATACTAAATTGGGAAGAAATTCTTCCTGAACTTATTATATCTAAATCAATAGATCTATAGCATAATTTGTATTATCTGTTTCCATTGTAGAAC
>NW_022884093.1:0-22492 GCF_011952255.1 Bombus vosnesenskii | reverse complement strand
GAGAATTTCAATTTGTTTTTGTATCACGTCGAATATGGCACGAATCGAATTGTCCGTACCTCCGTTTGTAGAAACGGTTTCAATAGTTTCGACTTTGTCTTTTCGTGATGCGGGCATGATTCTAATTGAACTTATTGAGTCTGAACTACTGTTGCTATTTGGACTCGAAGCGCTTGAGAAACTGGGTTTTCTCTCACGGTATCGTGAAAATGAATCCAGATTTTTCAGCTTACCGTAGTAGCTATGACCGTTGAGGAGTCTCAGCGATGTTTCCTCTCTGGTTGGTTCTAGATTCCGAATCTTATTCGTAGGCTTGCTCTGCGCTGACCGTAGTCCTCTCGTCTAGTTTCACCGTAGTGGAACGTTGAAAGTTGCTGCAGGGCTTCGTAGTAGCAAAGATTCGCACTGGGTCCGATGATCCTTCGATCTTCAACGATGCGCGTACGCCGAAATCGTAATTTCGTTTGCACTGAAGTGAATAGATCCTGGCACGGATCGCCAAAAATGTCGTGTAAAATTAAGGTAAAAATAAGGAACTTGTTAATTTCCGAAAGGGAGATTAAGTTCTTTTTATTTTTTACTCAATTTATACAATTTTTTCACTTTCGATACTTGGATTAGTTAAGAATTTTTTTATTAGACTGACTGGATGATTTTGAAGGGAGCATTTATATTCTTCCATTCGTTGGAGTGGGAGAAGGTTTTGTTTATACTTAGTGTAAAATTCGGAGAACGGCTGGAGTGATCGAATGCCCCTCAGGCGGCTGAGAACGGATGCTGACCGGACGGTCACCCGCGATAAGGCGTTCGGAATTTCGGTTTGTTATATACAGCTGCTCGAATTTCGTCTGTGACACTCTCTCGGTTCGGAGATAACAGCGCTGTGTGCCGCCGGACGATTAATAACCGACTCGAGATCTAGATACGAATAAGTATAAAAGGGTTGGATCTTGGTTTCGTCGTTCTTACGACCATATAACGCGTTGTAGGACGTGACGATGTGAAACGAAGAATCCCTTCAGAATGGAAAATGCCGCGACACGGAACGACGCGATAGCCGACTTTGATACAAAGCCGAAGGTACTTGACTCGAACGAAGTCGAGTATCGCTCAAGGGAGATCGGTCATGAAGTAAGGGAAAGAGGAGCACTCGTACGATCCTCGTCCCCGTGCGATTAAATATCGCAGGGGTGCGTTCGACGGAGATCGTAAGAAGAGTCGCGATAAAGCGAACGAAGCAGGCTTACGCCTGTAATCTTTGGAGGTATGTTAATATCGCGACTAAACGTCGTAACCCACGAACTCCGGAGAAGAGGGTCGCAGTTATTAATCGGGCAGCGATAATCGCCGGCTCTACGATATCCAACGAATTCATCCGCCTCCTCGTCCGTCGATTCTCCGTCGTTCTTCGATCGTCGTTCTTCGATCGTCGTTCTTAATTACGCGTCTCAGGGGGACGAGAGCAACGCGTATCGCCGCCACGCGTCGATCGAGGCGGTATCGATTCGCTGCCGCGACCAGCGTCAAAGGCCGGGCCGACGAAACAACGTTATGCCACGCGTCGAGATTCGCGTTGCTCGGCGCCTTTCTCCGTGGGTCACGAAACCGAAAGGGAGGGAAAACACGAGGGATCCGTGAAAAGGCGTCGTTGTTCGATCAGCGTGTGTCCACCGATAAGCGAAGCGACGAGGACGCGACCTAACAGCAACACGAGCAATTCCTCTACCTCGGGTTTCTCGTTTTCTGGATGGACGATCCGGTCCGCAGTTTTTGATTCTCTACAGAGGAGTATACAAGTACTCGATTTGCAAAATGATTAGTTTAAAAGATATCCTAAATTTAACTCTTTTTTATTTTATTTTATTTTATTTCTTTTATTCCTTTTTTTTATTTTATTTTACTTTTTTATTCTTTTTTTTTTTATTATGTACCTTGCAATTCGTACAGCTGAACATTAAATTTAGTATTGTAGGACTTGTGTGAATGGGGAGGAAGGATAAGAGAGAGTTAACAAGTTTTTAAGCTTTCATTAGTTTTTATTCACCTACAGTCTTGACTAAGAATATACAATTCAGTACTAATATATATAGAAAAATACAAATATCCACATAAAACTGTACATACAATCATACATACGAAACCATACATACAAAACCAGACATACAAAACCATACTTGACTAAGAATATACAACTCAGTAGTAATATATATAAAAAAAAAATACAAATATCCACATAAAACTGTACATACAACCATACATACGAAACCATACATACAAAAACAGACATACAAAACCAAACTTGACTAAGAATATACAATTCAGTAGTAATATATATAAAAAAAAAATACAAATATCCACATAAAACTGTACATACAACCATACATACAGAACCATACATACAAGAATTATTATACTTAGAGAAAAAGAGTCTGGCAATAGTAGCGATTATTCGGGATCGAGGTATCCCAACTCCAGCCAGTATGCTGCCATATCTCTTGCGGATTCTCCCGGCTCTCGGTCCAGCAGCAACCTTGCGGTTATTGCTTCTCCTGGAGAAGGATCGATGTTGACTAGGCTCCCTGTCCGTCTCAACATGGTGAATTGGGCCACTCGATGTCTCTTCCCTTGGATCGGTTGTTCTCGTACACCTGGCAGAACGATTTTTCTAGCCCACAGTGCCATTTTTGCCAAATTACGGGGCAGCAGCCGTATTGAATCGAGACATTGCTCGCTCTCTAACCCCCAATCGATTAGAAAGACGATGTAGCCAGTCACGGTCCTTTGTAAAAGGATGGCTCTTTCCCAAGCGCTAGATTCCTTAAAATCTACTAGCACAGCGACTAGCATGCCTGTTCTTAAACTTTTCGCCTTCGGCAAGTACTCCACGGGATGTTCCATCATCTTCAAATTGAGTGTTTGGGTTATCTTCGGGCATCCAGCCAAACGAACCCACGTGGTGGTAAGTGATTCGACTCGAACCACCCGGACGGGAACTCCTTCTCGGAACCGATCGTTTGTCTTTTGTAAAATCTCCATGGCTTTCAAGCTTTCGAAAAAATTTCGAATGTTAATGTTCGACTATACTGATCTGCCTAGTTTACGTGTCTGGGTCGGATGGTGCTGGCTCCGCCGGGAATCGGACCCCCTTTATATACCAGCAGCACCGACCTTGGAGAGGACCCCCTTTATATATCAGCTGCACCGACCTTAGAGAGGACCCCTTTAAATATCAGCAGCACCGACCTTGGAGAGGTACTCGGTCACCGTTTAAGCTAAACGCACGTTTTCGTTTGTCTTGTCTCACCCTTTTCTTGTCCACGCAATATTTTATAACAGTGTTAACAATATATACAGGCAAAATATATAGTCTATTTTTGATACACAAGTGTCAGATATCAATTATTGCTTTCCGTTAAAATAAATATATCATTATTGGATGCTCTTTTTAACATTCCGATCCGCATCCTTACAATATTTTTCAATTTTTAACCTAAAAATGTCGCTAGAAAATAGAAAACGAAAAACAATTTGAAAAGCACTAGCTCCCTTGAATGTGAAAATTGTGACGTGGGTGTATGTGCTTTGCCCTGCTTTAAAATATATCACACTCAATTGTATTATTAATTATTAAAGTAAATTATTAAAGTTCACGTATGTGTATCGTACCTTTAAGAAAAGTTAACATTTAATTATCCAATGTGCTTGCGTAGAGAACAGCATTATCCGCCACATATTGCGGTGCAGTATCGTTTACGCGGAGTTCGCGTCAAACCCTGCCCTACGAAGGAACGTCCCCGCACAAAATTCAATCGTACCTAAGACGTTAAACCGATCCTTTGCAAGTTTTCTTCACAGAGATACGCTATACGAGTTCTTTGATTGATATCCGAAAAGTTTCTTTCTGTTTATGAGGAAATAATAGGCGCACAATGTTATTTGCTTTATATCGTTCTGTCGCATTACGTACGATCCATTTTGTTCTATTGAGATAAACGACGAGACATTTCACAGACTTGGTTTCACGTTTGTACGGAGGTGTTTTATTGTAAAAACCACGTTTGCGAAAAAGACATTATTCGGACAACCTAATATATTTCATACGATGCTGTTGCCAAGAAATATTTTTAACGAAATGCTAAAAATTGTTAGTTGCAAACAAATACTAGGGGAAATTGTTTTATCCGCTTTTACACGCAGAAGAATTTTACGGCTCAATAATATTGCTATTGGAACGAACGAGCCGTTTCGCTAACATCGGAACAAAGTAGAAACGAATCGGTACTTATCAAGGAGAAAACTGTGTCCAGCGTGGGGAAAAGTTTAAGGACCGATGTCCCTCGATCCACGCTGGAGACGGCCGATGAAACAAGGCGAATTAGCGGGAGATCGGGAGTAGAAGGCAGAACGGGCGGAATAGAAAAGGAATGGATACGGCAAGCTTCGGCCGTGCGATTTCGTATCACGTAGCGTTATCCCCTCGGAAAGTTGGCCACTCGTGCCACTAGCAGAAACTGTATGGCGGGCTCCGAGAGGATTTTAATCGCGCGACAGACGAACGTATCGGTGAAATTACTGGAGAGCCCCGTCGACGTGCCTTTCGTTCCCGCCTGTCCCACGGCTCGGCTGCCACGGATCTAACAGATTTACCGGATCCAACGTGCCGGGATACGAAACTTCGAAACTGGCTAGAATCGACTGCTACGTTAATTGCCGGCCGCTCCCTCGCACCTACTCGTCTATCAGATGACTCCAACTAGTAACCAACGAGCAAACCGCTGATTTCAGGCGTAAATTCAGCTGAAAATCCGTAGCGTGGAACGATGAAAGTGGCCGCACGGAAGAAAATAGCCTGGCGATCAAAAGGCTGGAACGTGCTTTCAGACCCGAACGCTTAGCTGCGCCGCCCCGCACCGAGATCCACTCCGAAGCGCCGCGTTTGCTATCGACGACTCAACGTAACGTGGAAAACGCGACAAGATGTTCGAATTTGGAATCATGCGAGCCCGCTGGGTCGATCGGCATGCCATCCGTCAAACGCGCGGCAAATAAATCTGTCGGTGTAATTTTAACGAGCCGCGATACCGCTCGAGGATTATACGGGTAATTTAAATTCCGCTCGCTCGATCGACGCGACTGATGGAACGACGATGTGCCGGCTGAGCCGAGATGAAATGAAAAATTAGCGAATGAAACAGCCAAGTATAATAGAATGCCCGGTTAAATATAGAGCGTTTTAAACCGATTAACAGATAACTGCAAATTAGATCGTACATTAACACGGTTCGTCCACGTTCGAGCGGCATCGTTCGAGAATCAGTCGGAGAATTAGTCCGAGAATTAGTCAGAATACCCTCCAATCGATCGTCCCCCCCCCCCCCCCGAAGTCTCGCATTCGATCTGTTTCGATTCGCCATTCGCGCGATCCGAATTTAAGTTTCACGAATGTGAATACGAACGAGCCGTACGTACCACTGGCTATCGCACGATCGCTGTGGCAAAGCGCTGGCGTACAATTACCGCTATTTGCCATTAGTTGAAATATATTGTAAACGTTATTGCTCGTGCGTGGAAACTCGCTACTTCGCGCAGCCAGTCGAACTGTTCGATATTTATAGCTAGTCGACAAATACCGCGTACCTATCGTCGAGATTCTACGCAAGCATTGCGCACGTTACAAACCCCTTCTATATCGTGCAATTATCGTATCGAATAGCCGCTGCTCGAATTTCGCGCTGCGAATCGCATTCGAAAAATTTTATTTATCTGGAAATCGAACGTGCAGATTTTTTTTTTAATTCAAACGACCTAACCCGAGCAGTTAGATTGGCCGAATTTCGTTCTCTTTGGAAACTTTGAGACCTCCGAACAACCCGTCTCTAGATGTCTACGACAACTTTGAAATTTCTAAATTCCAATTAATAAGTAAAAACCGGAACGACCAACATTCCCTGGACCGCGTAATCCGCATGAAAATACAAATTCGGCGTCGAATACGAAGAGATAGATGAAAGAGGGATTCGATGGTAGAGCAAATCGGACGTACGGTTTGTAACACGAGACATTAATACAGTTGGTGGAGCCGCGGAAAGCGGATGGAAATGGAAATTTTCCGATTTTAATATCGGTGAATGCATCGGGACGCGAGAAGAAAGATCAAAAGGTTGACTGTTGACTAATTTGAGCGGCACGCGAGCCACGAGCCCCGAGCCCCGAGCCCCGAGCCGCGAGCGTCGCGACGCTCGCGTGCGCCGAAGCTACTGCGATCGAGCGAGCGTCGTAACCTCGGTAAATAACCCGTCGTATAATATTACGTACACTGATCAACGATTGGGAAAGGGAGTTTCGCTAACCGGGGCATCGCCCCACCGTCGTGCGAAAATAAACTAATTAGCGGATTTCAAGTCGTCGATTTTACAGCTAGCTGCTGTTACGTTCGAACCGTTTGTAACCCAGTGACGCGCAATTTGGGATAGCGATTGCGATCGAAATCCGACCCCTCTCGAGAATCCTACGGAAAGAGAATTTCTTTCGCAGTGGTTGGTCTGGCCGATCCAAGTTTCGGCGCGCGTTGTCGCGATGCCTAATCGCTGCGTTGCCGATCGTCGTTGTCATTGGAACGCGCGGCGAGCGAACAGCCGTGAGTTTGCTCTGTACACTCGAGCCCTGAACTTAAAGGCTTAACGACCTGTTTGCCGTTGCAGCTCGGCAGAAACGAATCTTCGGCGTTCGCCCGAGCTAAACCAGCGAATATTCGAGCGGCCTGCCTCGGAACGGTCGCTGCATTTCTGCTGAAAAATTAATCAACGCGGAACATAAATCGCCAGTGATAAACACGTGAAAAACCATGCGCAGATGAGGGGGGGGAAGAACTGCAACGGCAACGTTGTTGCCAAACGAATGTAATGAAGGGGCAAATACGCGTTTGTTTGCAAGTACCCTACGGCGAGCAAATAACGTTACGCGAAATACGCGGCCCGGTTTCATCCAGGGTCGTCCTTTTATACACACGCGTGAAAAAATTCGCGGAAATTCGCACTGGCGACGCAGAATCGGTGCGCGGAAGAAATCTGGCCGACTCCTGTTAAAAAATTTCTTTCTTACAAAATTTTCCCCGTGGACCGCGCTATCCAGCCGCCCGTGTTTCCATCTCTTCGCCAGGAATTTGGCAACAGAGTTTGCGAAAAGTTACGGGCGCCGCCTGGAGAGAACGGCGAGACCGGTTTTTCTAAATTAAAACGATCCTGCGAAATAGACGCGACGAGTGCCCCGGTCAGTCTTGGAAACTCGTGTCTCAGCGAATACTCCTTCCGCTTCTGGCTATACGTACAATTATATCAACTCGCGCCTTGCAACGCGTCTCGTGCCGTTTTTCTCCTATTCTGCTTGCACGTTTCTCAAAGAGAATACCTAATACCAAGGTGGCCTTCGCTTTACGCGTCTGTGCGATTCCCGCGATGGAAAAAACGTCGCGCTGTTCAGCAAACCAGCGTCCAAGCAACGACAATACCTATACGACGTTGCATAAATCAACGAATGTTCGCGTATAGAAACTTCTAAAAAATATCCACTGTCGAAAAATAGAAAAATGCCTACTCGTGCAAAGATCAGCGGGAAACGAAACGGTTTTCGACTCGTAACCAAGCGTTATAGTCACAGGAATGTAACGAAACGGCGCGCAAACAACCGACGCGAAACCATCGTGACGCAAAAGCATTTCGCGACAGGGAGCGCGGGTCCGACCGTAGCGAAAAAACAGCATCCAGCCCGCTGTCGTTTCACCCAATGGGGGGTTGTATCGATATATCGAGGCAGCGTCGCTGAAACCTGCTGGTGGCAGAGAGCCACCGATAAGGCCCGCCATCTATAGACCGTAAGAGCCTCCTTTTGTATTAACGACGCTGTCCCGATTGTAATTGAGAGCCTCTGTACTCCGGCCCAACGTCGCCAGGTTATTAAATCCCGGGATATAAATCAGTTAATATATTCCACGCGCCGCTGGCTCGCACTCTTTTCTTCGCCAGAGAAATGGATTTTCCGCTAAACTTAAATTGCTTAGCGATCGCCGGATGTGAAGGTTCTTTCGAGTCCGTCGATAAAGAGCTTCCGCGTACAACCGGCCCGATCAACGTACCATCGATAGGCGACAACTGCCAACGGTTTACGACGGTGACGATGGTATTACCTTTTCTCCACGATACTTTTCTTTTTCTTTCTCTTCTTCCGCCGTATTTGAGTTAATCACGATGGTTGGTCGCTTTACGTCATCGTGTACGAGGGACATGCCGAATAAAGTTTGTGGAAAATCATTCCTCCACGGATCCTTTTCATCGAGTGTTCCAAGATAGCCGTTAGTGGAATTTTCGACCTCGTTTAAGACCCTTCAACTAGCTGAAATCTGCTCGCCAACTTTACTCGGAATTCAATGCTTTTCAATTACAAAGATATTCCGGTTAACCGTTCCTTAATTAAACATGTAACTACACCGAAACGTTTGAATTACCTTTTGAACCTGGTATACAGGTCAAAGCTACTCCAGTTTACTCTGCTTTTTTCAGATCGTCCCTTTTAATTTCCCTGCGCGGAACGTTGGGAAAGGAACTCGAATACGAACGACACGAATAATTTGATAGAAAATCTTCGTCGAAGCGAATTCGAAGCAAATTCGAAGCAAATTCGAAGCAAATTCGAAGCAAATTCGGGCCGAACGAATTCTCGCCTCGATTCGAAGCCAATATGCTTGTCCTTAGATTGGCTGTCCTCCTCGGCAGGATACCTACGAAATCGCAAATACGAGACCGACGATTCGTAGGAAAATCTGTGTGACCGCCGGTAATACCATCTCCTATAATCGACGTTGGCCTGCTTACGTCAGTCTGCTCGTGGCAGGTGTCCGACGATACAGGCTCAACGCGACATCAACCTCGTCGTTATAATCCGTCCAAGCTTGGTCTCGTGTAACGGTAACGTTAGTCGTGTAATAGATACTTTCGATGTCGGCGTCGAAATCATTTCCCAATATATTTCCTGCGAAATTGCTTCATAATTTCGTAGTAACACACCGACTGGCTATGTGCCACGTCACCGACTCGCCTACACCTCGCTATCTCTCCCTTCACGAGAATTTTATTGAACCGAGCGATCGACCCGGCTCGCCCGGTAAATACCATCGCTCCTCTGGACACACCGACGATAATTGACGCAGTGCGATATCCTTGTAAACCGACGCCAGGCGCTTCTTGCCTCGTAAAGACGAATCTTTCGAACGGTGTCATTCGCGTTCAATTCGTTTTTCTAGCGAGGGGCCTCGAATCTTTAAACGACGAGAAACCTAATCTCTTTCAGACAACTCTCGTTTAAAGACGAAAGAACGTAAAGAACTGGGTTCGGCCTTCTCCCATCTGCGTATCTTTCGGGGAGTCGATTGCGATGGTCATCTCCTTTGTCGGATACGATGCGAATTGGTCGAATAAGCTGGCAAGTGCTAGATCCGTCTCATCTCCTTCTTCCGTCGAATATTAGCGCCACTACGAACGCATAAACCGAAAAATCTTGCCACCGTATTACGCCGAAATATTCGACGATGTTCATTCGCAAGCGATAAAGCTTCGCTACTGTTCGCGATCGGCGCTGCTCTACTACGAAATATCAAATTTATCGCGTAGCCGCGTACACGGGAGAAGGAAAGAGATCGTAAGGGCGGTATTTACCCACCGCGCGAGACAGGCTACGAAAGACGAGCACGAGCGACTACAAAGTTCAATCGGGCTCGATAAAGCTTAACTTGCTCCGCGGAGAGCGGCCATTTGGAATTCTAGTGGCGTGTACGGTGTGCTCGGTGCGTTAACGAGTTCGATCGTCATCGTAAATAAGCAACCAGCGGTCCGAAAAATCTCGCCACGGTCAAGAAGACTTAAGAAGCCGTTCGCGGAAGATGGGCGGCGCCACCCGCTACTTCTCGGCCGGAAATTACAGGTGACTTGGCGCGGTCTCTCTGCCCCCGCTTCTGTCGACAGACAGAGAGAAGAGGGCGCGGGCGCATCGTAAAATCCAAGCGAAGAGAAAGAAAGAGAGAGAGAGAGAGAGGCGTCGCTCGTCGAAAAAATCAGACGCGATCTTTCGCACTTTCGTCGACAGTTTCTGCCTCGCCGTTACGTTTCTACCGCCACCGCTGTATTTCGAAACGGAAGGGGGACGCGATTCCGTCTGTCGGCTTTCTTCCTGCACGCTTCGTTGTGCACCGTCGCGCGTATTTAGACGCTGGAAACGAGAATTACAAAAATTTCGTGGTGCAGTTGCTCCAACTCTTCTCGTTTCTCGCCATTGAAATCGCAGGTGTCAGGTCGCGCGATCGATACAACCCCCGTTAAAGGATCGAAACGGTGTTCGTTTGCGATTCTAGGCAAAATCGTTTCCTATTTAGCGTGAAAGTTCCAATTGTTTCTCTCGTCTAGTTAGCGCGCAAGCTTCTTCTCCTTTCCTTTCACTCGTTAGAAGCGAAATAGTTCAGAGATCCTCGCAGCGTTTCAAACATCCCGATGACTCTCTTCGTTCCATTGTCTTCGTCCCGTTGTCTTCGAAACGTTAATTTATTCGTTCGTTCTGTTCTCTCTCTCTCTCTACACGTTCTTCTGCTCGCCCATCCACCTACTCGTTCGTTCCTTTAATAGTTTTCTTTTCCGCGACCGCACGTTCGTTTCGCCGTTCGCCAAAGATGCGCGAATTTTTCAAACTTCGCTTTCTACGCTTTCTACGCTTTCTACGCTTTCTGCGCGAACACGGAGTGGAAGATCGTGGAACGGGAGGCTTGTATCCACGCGGCACTGCGATTTAAGGAAACGTATCGTTGGTGGTTAGCTCGACTTCGTAAATAAATCTTTGCCGGATAGAGCTAAATACGATATTCGGCCCGATTGCTCCCGCTTTTTCACCTCCGGTGATTTATGTGAAACCGTGGCCGCTAGCGTGCCCGAACATCCGTTTTCCCGTTCTATCCTTCCCCTCTTTGGGACCGGTCATTTTTTAGCGACTGTTTCTCAAGATTTTATCCGTAATTATCCTCGCTGGATTCGCGAAAATGAACAGCCGTTGCTTGCTGTCTTCTCGACGAATGGTCCCTCGGGGAGAAAAAAGGAAAAATAAGGGGAAAACATCCAAGTTGGTGAAAAGTTGTTTGCTCTGCACCGCGAGCGTTTCTTCGACGAAGAAACACGGTTTGCTTTAGCATCGCGAAATTAAATCGAATAAGATTCTTCGTCCGATTATATTCACAACAACGCAGGCCCGCGCGAGCGCTCGCTAACGGCGTCCAGAGCACGTAGGCACCGCGGCGGATCGGTTCCTTCGTTCTGCCGCTGGTCGCGATAAAACTCGGTGTCTTTTTGCAACGAGGTAATTTTTGCGACAACACGGGACGTTTGGAACGTTGCGAAAAGAAGGGGCGCGCACGCGGACGTTCGCGAGAAGCGAACAGCGGTGGCGAGGGAGTTTCGCGGACGTGGGCGACGGACCGTGAACGATCGCGAGCGCGGAATACGAGCGGAAGACGGAGAAAGCCCGCCTCGAACACCGACACCGTGATCGCTTCGCTAGGCAACGCCGCGCATCAAAATTGTAAATTTCCGAAGAAAGTCGCCGTGCTCGTTCCCGGGAGAGCAGATCCTTTCGTTTACGTTCTCGTGTACATCCGATTCTTTCGTATGGAGCGTGCCGCGTTTTCGTTTCTCGGCTCGACGCTCGAACCTGGTGGACCCGGCGGAAATTTCCATCCAAAGTAGGAAGCGGCGGCGAGCTCCGACGAAACCTGGTTTCGCTCGGCGTTTCGCGCACGGCGTACGATTCGCGCCACGTCTGTGCTTGGTACCCGGCTTTCGCGCGAGTTGGCAGACACGCGTGCAACAGCGGTACGACGCGGTGTCAGCGTTCGCAGAGAGAAGAGGGTAACGCTGTGCGTCGTAGCGTGCCTGGGCGCGACAGCAGCCTGCTCTCTCGGTGATCCGACGACGACGATGATACGTTCGTATCGTATGCGGTACATGGTGGCCTAGGTTTCGGCCGAGGCTTGGCCACCATGTAGACCGAAACGCAGACGGGAGCGTAGAGCGGAACGTAGAGTGGCGTAGGAGAGGGCGAAGGAGAGAAGGACGAGAAGGTCGGTAGATCGGAGTGGATGAGAGTGGATGAGAGTGGATGAGAAGCGGTCGTTGGAGCGGCGCTGGATGGGGAGAGGTAAGCCCGTGTCGCGCAAGTGTGCGCCGTTATACGTACTCGCGTACATCTGCGAGAACTAGTTAGCCGACGCTTGGCGGTTGCGGCGCCGGGGTGGTGGCGGGCCGGGATCGATTCTGGGACCACACGGCAGCATCCTCCAACCGTCAACGACCTGCTCGACCTAACCCTCCCTTCTCGTTCCTTCTCGCTCGTCCACGTTCGCAAAACCTAGCTACTCCCTCTCGCACCGCTTCATCGCTCCCACCAGCCGTCCGTGCACTCGCCTTCTCCTTATGCAACTCCTCTATCACGGGCAAATAAAGCCTGCATATCCGGCCGAAGAGTAGTCCGATCCCGATCCGGCGCGGTTCCACTCTCCCGCTTCGAGTTCTCGCGTGTGTCGAGTCGTTAAGGATCGCAGGGGGATTCGACGTTCCAGACGTCGTCGTCGCCGCGTCGTCTCGTTCGGAGACGCACTCGTCGAGGATTTTTCCGTCGAGAGTTCGATCGGATTGCAGCTCGCAGAACGAGGCCGGATTAACAGCGATCGAAATACGCCCGAAGAATGGCGACGCGTTATCATCAGGCTGTCGACCCTCGTAATTCCGGGCCTCGAGGTCCGGTCGTCGATAATATCCGGTAAATCGGCTGTACGAATTCGAATCGTTCGAACCACGGAAAGCAACTCGATGTAAATGCGACTAGATCGGTCGTAGGTAAACGGTGTCTCGTTAACGACCGTTTTAAATAAGAAACCGTCGATAATAAACATGTCGTTGGCGGTTCTAGAAACTAAATGCGCGCACAGACGTTACATCCCCTCGATTCGATCGACGAATCGATGTCTTCCTATCGCTACGCAATTTATAACGGCAACGATTTCGAGCGGGTTGCAACCTCGTTGCCGGGGATCGCGACTCTCGACAAAAAGACGGATAATTCGCTAGACCCACGCAGGCTAAACTAGGGAATCCGCCAGGGCATAGGATTTATCGTCGTTGCCGCGGAACGATCTCCGCGTAAGGTCCAGCGACGCCGAAGGCAAACCCGGAAACACAGTTTGTCCGTATTCTTGAAGAATCGATTCGTCTTTTCGAGAGATTCTCCTCGTTGGCGTAAGCGCAAACGCGCTCGATCGGTTACCTCTATTTTCGTTAATTTCTCTGGGTAGCGCGTCGAGGGAAAAGCGGGTGTGAGTGGCTTGACGGCTCGAGAGAGTGCGATCGAGGACTCCCGATGTTCTTCTCTGACGGATCGTCGATATACGTAGAACGCGACGAGGTACAACTCGATGCCGCGTCGCGCGTTTCAGAGGATATCCGCCCTTTTCTCTCGCGATCCAGCAAGAAACGACGAGACGAGCGAAGGAGGAGGTGTCAACCTCGACTGCGGTACCTGCGCCGACGACGCGATCCGAACGTAGCGATTGGAAGGTCGCTTTAAGCGTTAATTTGGCGATCTCGCGATCGATCGTGATCGGTGTCGGGATCGGCGTAATACGCGCGTACGCGCGCATATTACGAGCGAAAGACGATTAAAAGGCTTCGCGCTCGTAACCGTGACACTGTCCGGGCATGGTTGTCCTTGGCTCTACGACGCCTGTCGCTCGAGATCCCATTATCTCGAATCGATTATCCAACACTTTGTATCTGCTCCGATTAGTGCAACGTCGAGGAACCAAACAATGCAAGAACGATGAAACGTAGGATATATATTAAATGATAAATGATCGGGGTTTTGGCGCTACTTTGGCGGGGCTACTTTGGCGGCTTAAAAGAGACGAATACGTGCAATACGTCGATCGATCTCTCGTATCGAGGATAAAGACTGGCGAGCATAGGACGGATCAAGTTTCGAGCCACGTTTCGAAAGGGCGAATAAATTGGAATTAACGCGGCTCGCTATAGGGCGAGGATACGGAAACCACGGGCTGCGATAATGTAACCCGCGGGATAAAGGCTTCCGCGTACGACTCGACGTACAATTGCCCTTTACAGTGTTCGCAGTGGAAAACGATCTGCGCACAGATCGGGGTGCGGCTTAATGCCAATTCACGGACAAAGGGTGACCGCGGACGAAAAAGAAAGCCACGGCATTCTTGGAGCGAGCGAGTTTCGTGAGAGCGGCTGGCTACGCCGTCTCTTTCGACGTTGCTCTTGTCGTGTAAAATTAAGGTAAAAATAAGGAACTTGTTAATTTCCGAAAAGGAGATGAAGTTCTTTTTATTTTTTACTCAATTTATACAAGTTTTTCGGTTCGCGATGATACGCTTTCGATACTTGGATTAGTTAAGAATTTTTTTTAGACTGACTGGATGATTTTGAAGGGAGCATTTATATTCTTCCATTCGTTGGAGTGGGAGAAGGTGTTGTTTATACTTAGTGTAAAATTCGGAGAACGGCTGGAGTGATCGAATGCCACTCAGGCGGCTGAGAACGGATGCTGACCGGACGGTCACACGCGATAAGGCGTTCGGAATTTCAGGTTGTTATATACAGCTGCTCGTCCAAATTCGTCCAATTGGACGAAATTTCGAAATTGGACACGACAATGTATCCCGTGTCATCAATGTAAAGTCACCAGGCACGTATCCTCACCCGTCGGAACATTCGGAGAGTTAGCGGGCCGTTTCGAACACTTACACATAGATATTATCGCGATGCCATATTCAAAAGGCTACCGATATTGTCTAACGTGTATCGACCGTTTTTCGCGTTGGCCCGAAGCCATTCCCATCGCCGACATGGAGGCGGCAACCGTCGCTTCGGCTCTCCTTTCCACGTGGATATCTCGTTTCGGCGTGCCTTTAAAAATAACGACCGATCAAGGACGCCAGTTCGAGTCGAACCTATTTAACGAAATATGCCGGTTGCTCGGCATCAGACATTTGCGCACGACAGCCTATCACCCCGCGTCCAACGGGATGGTAGAGCGCCTGCACCGACAACTAAAAGCAGCAATCAAATGCCACGATACGAGCAACTGGGTGGATATCTTGCCGATAGTTCTATTAGGCATACGAACAGCTATTAAAGAGGACCTAGACGCGACGGCAGCCGAAATGGTTTATGGCACCGGCACACGATTGCCGGCAGAATTTTTTATACCGACTAAACAACAGGCCAATTCGGAATTCGCAAGTCGCCTAAAAGACCGAATAGGAAAAATCAGACCTCATCCAATTACGCGACACGGCGAAAAGAGAACCTTCGTGTTCCGCGACCTCGAAACATCGCCTTATGTATTTCTGCGTCGCGACGCCATCGGAGACCCCTTACAACCACCCTACGACGGGCCGTATCAGGTTATAGAGCGAGGAAAGAAGACCTTCACTATTAAAATAAATAATAAAAACGTAATAGCGTCCATAGACCCGCATTTCTATTTAACGATAATATTGAACACCATAGCACGGAAAAGCGCAATGTAACAATACCGCCCGGTGCCCGAAACGAACAAAGCGAAGGGGACTCAAGAGTTCATCACACCACACGCGCGGGCAGGAGAGTTCGATTTCCTGATTGGTTTCAGGCGGGTCTCGGATAGGCGTTAGGAGCCGGCGAACGTGCACCCTTGCCTGTAACATTTATACATTTTTCATTTATATAGCGTTATCACTGGTAAGGGGGTACTGTGGCGGCACGGGCCACGGAACTTTTCAACGGCTCCGGATGCAAAGCGCGACGCCGCCAAAGCGCAACCCCGACGTGCCCAATGTACCATCGATATCTTCACACTCTTTCCGCCGAATTCTCGGAAGAGCATACACGTGCCAGCACTGGCGGCACATCTAATGAATGCACGCAAATGGGGGATATCGATGGGCTACGAAGGGAAGAATCTGCGCGATCCGAAACAAAAGCAGAGTCAGTCTGTCTTGCGCCATTAAATGTGTAACTCCTCGGTACTATTTGCATAGCAACGCGTCGAATGATCTCTCGGTGTCTATCGTTATTTGTTAGTTGTTACCTATTGTCTGTTAAGTGTAATTGTTAGTTGTTGATTGTTAACTCTGATTGTTGATTAGTTCTAATTAAACTATTGTTCGTTAAAAACACCAAGAGTAGTTCCTTACGCACCTATCACCATACCACCTCAGATCATTAATATTAACATTGCACTTACAATTTGCAAGCGGTCAGATTATCAAGTTAAAGCTAATATCGACTAAAGTTAGAAAATTTCTCTGGTTGCAACGAAGTTTAAAAATCTTATGCAATAATAGAAAAGTAATAAAAAATAAAATCGTGCTTAGATATAATTCCAAACCTTTGAAATGTGTGAATTGAAATCTTCTATGAATAAGCGTTCTTTGTAATACTTTTATATCTCTGATAACGAATAACGCTCTCCGTAACGACATATTAAATTATAGTATTTACAGAAAAAAATAAAAAATTTGTACAATATACAACGTGTTCAGATTTGATTAATTATGACAGATGTAATTCTGACAGCAAAATTAGAAAATTCCACGTCAGATGAGAATCGAATAAAGTACACAAACATTAACAGCATTGACAGATTCGATACTGAAAACTCGATATTTTCAATTCGATTTATCGTAAAGATGTTGTGTGCGCGCGTGTGTGTGTGTCTTCATCTATTTTCTGTTACTGTCTGATACGATCAAATACGATCAATTATATAATATATAAAGTATAGAATTTTATATTTGCGATAAATACATTACACGTTTCTGAGTATTAAATTTCGCTCTTTATTTTGAATCATCCATATCCATGACTTGACATGTATTCGAAACAGAATCCGAATTAATTATGATGAATTATGATTAATTATGATGAATTATGATTAATTATGATTAAAATAATATAAATTAACAATGACAATAAACTAAGAAAAATTATAATATATAGAAATGGACTATTGCATTTTAATCAATATTATCAAAATCTATTGTATATTTGTTTCATGATTGAATTGTTACAAATTCAGTTATGCCGTTTACAGTGTATATTACTTGAAGGAAAAAACAAATCGTACAATGTTTTACTAAATTATTGATAATTAATGCTATTGATTATTTCTAAAAAATTGCCGTTAATTATTGGTGCAGTTTTATTTATTTAGAAAAATGTTTGCGGCTGTTTCAAAACCTTATAAAATTAATGATCATTTTTTTAGACACGTCGTGACATAGTAGTAGAAAGTAGCAATAAATATGTTTATTGTAGACCATGTGATCTAGCATCTCAAAAAAGTATTAGGGATTTTGCAGAGCAATTTAAGAAAGATATATACCATATCCTATGTTAGAGTATGAAATGAAATGAAATAACATAGCTTTGTTATATGTATAAAGTGTTCATCTATTTTTGAATACTAAATTGGGAAGAAATTCTTCCTGAACTTATTATATCTAAATCAATAGATCTATAGCATAATTTGTATTATCTGTTTCCATTGTAGAACACAAGAAAAGAAAGCTTCACATTCTTATAAATAATGCAGGAGTAATAAGATGTCCTAAGATGTATACCCAAGAAGGAATTGAATTGCAATTTGGTGTGAATCATATAGGACACTTATTACTAACAAATTTATTGTTAGACACTTTAAAAGATTCTGCACCATCAAGGATTGTAAATGTTTCAAGTAGTGCACACAAGCGTGGCAAAATTAAATTCGACGATTTGAATAATGAGAAAACCTATGGGCCTGGCGAAGCATATGCACAGAGCAAATTAGCTAATATTTTATTTACAAAGGAATTGGCAAATAAATTGAAAGGTTTTGTCATTTTAACAGAAAATAAAATTTATTTTTGAATAAATAATACAATCGATAAAGCATTATTTTTTATGTCATATAGGAACTGGTGTTACAGTGAATGCCGTCCATCCTGGTATAGTACGAACAGAAATAACGCGATATATGGGAATTTATCAAAACTTTTTAGGTAGATTGGCTGTAGATACTCTTTATTAAAACCAATAGTACATTAAAGTATGACATTCAAAGAATATTGTATAAAATTTTCACGGAGAAATATTAAAAAATACGGCAATGGCAGTAATTATTCGGACGTGTCTCGGAAAAAAGTAGAATTGCTCATAACTTGGTGCTGCATCATCTGAAATCAAAAACTCAAAGTTCATTCGTTAGGTAACAGTTTTCCCCAGGTAACGCTGGGAGGGGTTTTCGAAATTTCAATTTTTCACTTTTTTGGAACACTTTGAAGGGAAAATTAGCCGCAAATTTTTCAACAAATTTTCGCAAAATCGGCTAATGACAATAAATCATTCTTTCAAGCAGAAGGAAAACGGGAACTATTAATGCTTTTGAATTATATAGCTACCTCTTGTCCTCTCCCTGAACCTACCTAGAAGGAGTTTACCACTCGTCATCGTAACCCTCCGCCAAATACCAACAATAAGAAGCTGTCCCTTGATGATAAAATATATTCAAAGCCAACGATATTTACAATATAATCATCGGAATAGCTCAAGCGACCGACAACTATATCGATCAAATATTTCTCTGCTGTACTTACTATATACTTAATACGACGATTGTGTAATTAATGCATAAGAAATAATAAGGCGATGGTAGATGTATCGTTCAATGTTTCAATATGTCGGAGACGAAAGGACGCCGGGGCCCCTCCGAACCTCCTAACATTGTAATCTAGAGTCTACTATAGCCGTAATGAAACAATCGCAGTTATCCAAGCAGATGGTAACTGTTCGGGATTCATGACGGTGAACTTTGGCTCGGGGCGACAGCCTGCCGCCCAACGTAGCCACGGTCAACGGGACGGGCGATCCGTCTAACAAAGGTGCGGACCGGTGTTATGACCCTCATTAAAGGGGCAAAAATAAATAAGAATCGCACTTTCCCCCAACTCTGTTGTCATTGTATATTCTCAGAAGCATTCTCGGACTTTCCGTAATTAAGAAGGTTTCGCATACCTGCTGCACAATACGTCTGTCCTTTAAACCGTGTTTCATACACCAAACAAATGAACAACTGCTTGGGCTTTACCAGCCTGTTAATAAGGGGGCCCCCTTAAGAGACTTAACCCAGGCAATGGTGGCAAACATGAAGCGAAATGGCGTCTATATAAGCCCGACAACTAGCTCGGAGATCACATTCCCAATTCGACTATCGAACAGAACGTTTGAAAGTTCTTGACGCTTCGAAGTTCTTGACGTTTGAAAATTCTCGACGTTCGAAAATTCTTGGTGTTTGGAAGCGCTTCGCGATTGAAAGCGTCCTTATACATCTTCACCACACTTGGAGCAGTAAGTATTTTATTTCCTTCAAATCGTTTCTTCCACTGATTTTTCAAACAATTTGTTTGAAATTATTTATTTTATTTCCTTATTTATTATTTATTTATTTTTCATTTACCTATCTTAATTTTATTTTTCCAGATCGTGCCTTGTAACAAAACGATGGGAGAGTGCCCGCTTGGTTACAATAGCTTGCACATCAGAACACAATCTCCAGACAGTTTACCACCGAATTACGTTATGGTGAGCTTTATTTGCCCATGTGGTGAATTCATCTTGGAATTTGGCCTGCATCGCTACCTTTTATACCATCTGACGGGAAGGACGGGACGAAGATCAGGCAGCCCAGCAGCACGTCCATATCTCCAGCTGCTCACCAGGTTGCAAGCAGAAGCAATTCTGGGGCGTCGCAGGAATACGAATGAAGATGAACAAGAAGAAGAAGAAGAAGAAGAAGAAGAAGAATACTCTCCTGATCGCTAAACTAATTAGACTTGGGGACTACTTCATATGGGAACTACTACTTACTTTACTTGGGAACTGTAAATAGATGTTGTCTATAACAGGCTCATCACACATAAGTTGTATTGTACATTATAGTAAATAAACTTTATACTTCTACTTAAAAGATAGATTCTAAATTTTTCTTTATCCCTTCTATCCCTTCAATTCCAATTTATCATATAATAGGTTATAACTTCTGTCCAGTTTGTTAAAATTTCTTTAACAACTTCTGCGCTTCCTGTTTAGCATCTCGATCATCTTCGTTCTTTGCAGGATAATCAAGGGCCATTTTTAAATATTTCGCAGCTAGCTCTTTTTAATTTAATTTTAAGTAGGTTTTTCCCAACATTAATAAATTTTGACTATAGAAATTGGGATCAATTTCCTCTGCAGATTCAAAATATTTTAGAGCTTCCTCGAATGATGAAGATGGCGGTTCTCCAAATATTACAGATGCAATTTTTCTTTGATACCATGTTAAATCAGAAACTTGATAGCACCAAGTACCAAACACGTACATAAGTGTTGGTTCTTTTGGATTTAGTTCCATTGCTCTCTGCGACATTAAACATATTCGATACAATTGCTTGACATTGTGTCAGGGAATGAAATATTTATAAGTATATATATATATATATGTCGGATCATCACTGGAAATGGGGTTGTGGGCGTCAAATGAATCTTCTCGAGGATTAGCCATTGATATGGTACACACAGGCGTAGTTTATTACAATGATAGAATTATTACAGTCTTAAGAATTGATCACGGCGGTTCGGCACTCGCGACACTAGTGACGATGCTCTCGGGCTAAATAACGAATCCGCGGCCAACGGGATGACAACAGAACGTACTCACAAAGTCCAAGTCTGAGAATAATCACTGATCGCGAAAGCGTTACTCTTTGATCGATGAGATCGCGAGCGAGAATGCCTTTCCCGTCCCGATGATGCCACACAGGAAAACTATAACGGGGTGTGTCTAAGGATACGAGATCATCGGATTCGTCGAGAAAAGCCTTCGTTCAGAAAGTAAGGGAAATTGACGTTGCTGCTAATTGGTCAATCTCCATATTGGTGGTTAGAAAAGGATGCTAGCCGCCCTCGAGGGAAAGTTGTTAGTGGGAGACGCCGCTCGTTGAAAAATATGTCTCCCCTATCTTCCCGTAGTTGGGACAAAGACCGTTTGTCCGTTTGAAGGACTTTAGTTAACTAAACCTTAAGATTTATAACGGGCCCTCAGGCTAGCCGAACATGTACTGCGGAGACGCATCGACATCTGGCAATCATCTTACTCGAAGAATAGGGTCTGCACGTGGCGAGCCACGGGACAGAAACCGTTGGAATGTTTACTGTCGCGTGTCGCCACAAATATTTCTTTTAAGGAGAGCTATAGAATTACTTCATACCTTTGTTAGGCAAAGCGTTCATCCCGTGACC
Source organism: Bombus vosnesenskii (assembly GCF_011952255.1). Lineage (NCBI taxonomy): Eukaryota > Metazoa > Arthropoda > Insecta > Hymenoptera > Apidae > Bombus > Bombus vosnesenskii. The sequence continues at coordinate 1,085 of NW_022884093.1, read as the reverse complement.
GCAGTTACGTTCGGCGACTGACTGTCGCCTCGAGCCCAAGCTCATTATCACAATTCTCGAATAATTACAATCGGGTTGAATAACTACAATTGTTCAATTACAGCTATAGTAGACTCTAGGTTACAATGTTGCGGGATTATCCAAAATTCCAAAGGCTCCGGTGTTCTTTCATCTCCGACATATATATATATATATATATATATTAATATATTATCATGAAATATACCAGCACATGTTTCTTAATATTATATGACTCTTTTATTTGTGCTTTTACTCCTTCATAAAGAGTCTTAGAATTAAGGAGAATCGATGCTCATTTGTGTGCAGCCCAATTATCCTCTTTTATCTCAAGTGCTTCAAGTATTAAATCATAAGCTTCGAAAATTAATTTCTTTCCATCCACTTCACTCATAATTTTAGACAATTTATACATTGCTCTACACAAACGCCATATAATTTCAATATCACCGCTATCCTATAAAAATATTCAATTTTATTATCTACATTTATAAGTGATATACATAATGTCATTACTTTATAATTTATTAGAAGGTCATGTATTTCCTGGTATTGTTCTTGCTCGTATAATACATCGGCTTTTGCTATTAGAACTTCTTTTGTAGTTATGATTGCTTCGTTGTCACCTCTCTTTTTTGTAAGACCCCAAATACCCATAGCAGTGAACGACGATATGGTACATAATTTTGTTGTTAACATGTACTGATTGCTGCTCTAATAATGAAAACTAACTGAATAATTTTGTATAATATATTAAAATTTATAGATCTGTGGCGGCACGGGCCACGGAACTTTTCAACGGCTCCGGATGCAAAGCGCGACGCCGCCAAAGCGCAACACCGACGTGCCCAATGTACCATCGGTATCTTCACACTCTTTCCGCCGAATTCTCGGAAGAGCATACACGTGCCAGCACTGGCGGCACATCTAATGAATGCACGCTAGTGGGGGATATCGATGGGCTACGAAGGGAAGAATCTGCGCGATCCGAAACAAAAGCAGAGTCAGTCTGTCTTGCGCCATTAAATGTGTAACTCCTCGGTACTATTTGCATAGCAACGCGTCGA
>NW_022884092.1:0-23980 GCF_011952255.1 Bombus vosnesenskii | reverse complement strand
ACATTCTTATAAATAATGCAGGAGTAATAAGATGTCCTAAGATGTATACCCAAGAAGGAATTGAATTGCAATTTGGTGTGAATCATATAGGACACTTATTACTAACAAATTTATTGTTAGACACTTTAAAAGATTCTGCACCATCAAGGAATGTAAATGTTTCAAGTAGTGCACACAAGCGTGGCAAAATTAAATTCGACGATTTGAATAATGAGAAAACCTATGAGCCTGGCGAAGCATATGCACAGAGCAAATTAGCTAATATTTTATTTACAAAGGAATTGGCAAATAAATTGAAAGGTTTTGTCATTTTAACAGAAAATAAAATTTATTTTTGAATAAATAATACAATCGATAAAGCATTATTTTTTATGTCATATAGGAACTGGTGTTACAGTGAATGCCGTCCATCCTGGTATAGTACGAACAGAAAGAACGCGATATATGGGAATTTATCAAAACTTTTTAGGTAGATTGGCTGTAGATACTCTTTATTAAAACCAATAGTACATTAAAGTATGACATTCGAAGAATATTGTATAAAATTTTCACGGAGAAATATTAAAAAATACGGCAATGGCAGTAATTATTCGGACGTGTCTCGGAAAAAAGTAGAATTGCTCATAACTTGGTGCTGCATCATCTGAAATCAAAACCTCAAAGTTCATTCGTTAGGTAACAGTTTTCCCCAGGTAACGCTGGGAGGGTTTTTCGAAATTTCAATTTTTCACTTTTTTGGAACACTTTGAAGGGAAAATTAGCCGCAAATTTTTCAACAAATTTTCGCAAAATCGGCTAATGACAATAAATCATTCTTTCAAGCAGAAGGAAAACGGGAACTATTAATGCTTTTGAATTATATAGCTACCTCTTGTCCTCTCCCTGAACCTACCTAGAAGGAGTTTACCACTCGTCATCGTAACCCTCCGCCAAATACCAACAATAAGAAGCTGTCCCTTGATGATAAAATATATTCAAAGCCAACGATATTTACAATATAATCATCGGAATAGCTCAAGCGACCGACAACTATATCGATCAAATATTTCTCTGCTGTACTTACTATATACTTAATACGACGATTGTGTAATTAATGCATAAGAAATAATAAGGCGATGGTAGATGTATCGTTCAATGTTTCAATATGTCGGAGACGAAAGGACGCCGGGGCCCCTCCGAACCTCCTAACATTGTAATCTAGAGTCTACTATAGCCGTAATGAAACAATCGCAGTTATCCAAGCAGATGGTAACTGGTCGGGATTCATGACGGTGAACTTTGGCTCGGGGCGACAGCCTGCCGCCCAACGTAGCCACGGTCAACGGGACGGGCGATCCGTCTAACAAAGGTGCGGACCGGTGTTATGACCCTCATTAAAGGGGCAAAAATAAATAAGAATCGCACTTTCCCCCAACTCTGTTGTCATTGTATATTCTCAGAAGCATTCTCGGACTTTTCGTAATTAAGAAGGTTTCGCATACCTGCTGCACAATACGTCTGTCCTTTAAACCGTGTTTCATACACCAAACAAATGAACAACTGCTTAGGCTTTACCAGCCTGTTAATAAGGGGGCCCCCTTAAGAGACTTAACCCAGGCAATGGTGGCAAACATGAAGCGAAATGGCGTCTATATAAGCCCGACAACTAGCTCGGAGATCACATTCCCAATTCGACTATCGAACAGAACGTTTGAAAGTTCTTGACGCTTCGAAGTTCTTGACGTTTGAAAATTCTCGACGTTCGAAAGTTCTTGGTGTTTGGAAGCGCTTCGCGATTGAAAGCGTCCTTATACATCTTCACCACACTTGGAGCAGTAACTATTTTATTTCCTTCAAATCGTTTCTTCCACTGATTTTTCAAACAATTTGTTTGAAATTATTTATTTTATTTCCTTATTTATTATTTGTTTATTTTTCATTTACCTATCTTAATTTTATTTTTCCAGATCGTGCCTTATAACAAAACGATGGGAGAGTGCCCGCTTGGTTACAATAGCTTGCACATCAGAACACAATCTCCAGACAGTTTACCACCGAATTACGTTATGGTGAGCTTTATTTGCCCATGTGGTGAATTCATCTCGGAATTTGGCCTGCATCGCTACCTTTTATACCATCTGACGGGAAGAACGGGACGAAGATCAGGCAGCCCAGCAGCACGTCCATATCTCCAGTTGCTCACCAGGTTGCAAGCAGAAGCAATTCTGGGGCGTCGCAGGAATACGAATGAAGATGAACAAGAAGAAGAAGAAGAAGAAGAAGAAGAAGAATACTTTCCTGATCGCTAAACTAATTAGACTTGGGGACTACTTCATATGGGAACTACTACTTACTTTACTTGGGAACTGTAAATAGATGTTGTCTATAACAGGCTCATCACACATAAGTTGTATTGTACATTATAGTAAATAAACTTTATACTTCTACTTAAAAGATAGATTCTAAATTTTTCTTTATCCCTTCTATCCCGTCAATTCCAATTTATCATATAATAGGTTATAACTTCTGTCCAGTTTGTTAAAATTTCTTTAACAACTTCTGCGCTTCCTGTTTAGCATCTCGATCATCTTCGTTCTTTGCAGGATAATCAAGGGCCATTTTTAAATATTTCGCAGCTAGCTCTTTTTAATTTAATTTTAAGTAGGTTTTTCCCAACATTAATAAATTTTGACTATAGAAATTGGGATCAATTTCCTCTGCAGATTCAAAATATTTTAGAGCTTCCTCGAATGATGAAGATGGCGGTTCTCCAAATATTACAGATGCAATTTTTCTTTGATACCATGTTAAATCAGAAACTTGATAGCACCAAGTACCAAACACGTACATAAGTGTTGGTTCTTTTGGATTTAGTTCCATTGCTCTCTGCGACATTAAACATATTCGATACAATTGCTTGACATTGTGTCAGGGAATGAAATATTTATAAGTATATATATATATATATATATATGTCGGATCATCACTGGAAATGGGGTTGTGGGCGTCAAATGAATCTTCTCGAGGATTAGCCATTGATATGGTACACACAGGCGTAGTTTATTACAATGATAGAATTATTACAGTCTTAAGAATTGATCACGGCGGTTCGGCACTCGCGACACTAGTGACGATGCTCTCGGGTTAAATAACGAATCCGCGGCCAACGGGATGACAACAGCACGTACTCACAAAGTCCAAGTCTGAGAATAATCACTGATCGCGAAAGCGTTACTCTTTGATCGATGAGATCGCGAGCGAGAATGCCTTTCCCGTCCCGATGATGCCACACAGGAAAACTATAACGGGGTGTGTCTAAGGTTACGAGATCATCGGATTCGTCGAGAAAAGCCTTCGTTCAGAAAGTAAGGGAAATTGACGTTGCTGCTAATTGGTCAATCTCCATATCGGTGGTTAGAAAAGGATGCTAGCCGCCCTCGAGGGAAAGTTGTTAGTGGGAGACGCCGCTCGTTGAAAAATATGTCTCCCCTATCTTCCCGTAGTTGGGACAAAGACCGTTTGTCCGTTTGAAGGACTTTAGTTAACTAAACCTTAAGATTTATAACGGGCCCTCAGGCTAGCCGAACATGTACTGCGGAGACGCATCGACATCTGGCAATCATCTTACTCGAAGAATAGGGTCTGCACGTGGCGAGCCACGGGACAGAAACCGTTGGAATGTTTACTGTCGCGTGTCGCCACAAATATTTCTTTTAAGGAGAGCTATAGAATTACTTCATACCTTTGTTAGGCAAAGCGTTCATCCCGTGACCGCAGTTACGTTCGGCGACTGACTGTCGCCTCGAGCCCAAGCTCATTATCACAATTCTCGAATAATTACAATCGGGTTGAATAACTACAATTGTTCAATTACAGCTATAGTAGACTCTAGGTTACAATGTTGCGGGATTATCCAAAATTCCAAAGGCTCCGGTGTTCTTTCATCTCCGACATATATATATATATATATATTAATATATTATCATGAAATATACCAGCATATGTTTCTTAATATTATATGACTCTTTTATTTGTGCTTTTACTCCTTCATCAAGAGTCTTAGAATTAAGGAGAATCGATGCTCATTTGTGTGCAGCCCAATTATCCTCTTTTATCTCAAGTGCTTCAAGTATTAAATCATAAGCTTCGAAAATTAATTTCTTTCCATCCACTTCACTCACAATTTTAGACAATTTACACATTGCTCTACACAAACGCCATATAATTTCAATATCACCGCTATCCTATAAAAATATTCAATTTTATTATCTACATTTATAAGTGATATACATAATGTCATTACTTTATAATTTATTAGAAGGTCATGTATTTCCTGGTATTGTTCTTGCTCGTATAATGCATCGGCTTTTGCTATTAGAACTTCTTTTGTAGTTATGATTGCTTCGTTGACACCTCTCTTTTTTGTAAGACCCCAAATACCCATAGCAGTGAACGACGATATGGTACATAATTTTGTTGTTAACATGTACTGATTGCTGCTCTAATAATGAAAACTAATTGAATAATTTTGTATAATATATTAAAATTTATAGATCTGTGGCGGCACGGGCCACAGAACTTTTCAACGGCTCCGGATGCAAAGCGCGACGCCGCCAAAGCGCAACACCGACGTGCCCAATGTACCATCGGTATCTTCACACTCTTTCCGCCGAATTCTCGGAAGAGCATACACGTGCCAGCACTGGCGGCACATCTAATGAATGCACGCTAGTGGGGGATATCGATGGGCTACGAAGGGAAGAATCTGCGCGATCCGAAACAAAAGCAGAGTCAGTCTGTCTTGCGCCATTAAATGTGTAACTCCTCGGTACTATTTGCATAGCAACGCGTCGAATGATCTCTCGGTATCTATCGTTATTTGTTAGTTGTTACCAATTGTCTGTTAAGTGTAATTGTTAGTTGTTAATTGTTAACTCTGATTGTTGATTAGTTCTAATTAAACTATTGTTCGTTAAAAACACCAAGAGTAGTTCCTTACGCACCCATCACCATACCACCTCAAACTGGTGACCCCGACGTGATTTAACGTGATATTTAGTGAAAGAGGTGACCGTGATAGTGCTATCGTTTTTAACCACCGATTTTGAGTGTACCGCGACGATGGAAAGTAATACACAGGGAACCATAGCCAGCCAGGTGATCAGCATGTCTCCACTGCTACCCTCGAACACGGCGGCATGGTTTGCCCTTCTGGAGAGATAATTCGAGGCAGCGCGAATTACGGAAGACACCATTAAGTACGTGACGCTGGCAAAATGTCTCAACGATCAACAGCTCCAGGACGTCGAAGACCTAATGACGAACCCTCCAGACATCGGACGCTACGAGAAATTAAAACATGCGCTCATTCGCAAATTATCCGATACGGACGCGATCCGGATAAAGAAGTTGGTGGAAAGCGAGGAGATGGGAGATAGAAAGCCATCCCAGTTTTACCAACACTTAAAAAAACTCTCCAGCCCCGCCACGCCCGATGCTTTTACCCTCACGCTGTGGAGGAACCGATTACCCGCCCGCATCAGGCGTGTCCTCGCGGCAGTCGACGATTCGGACCCAGAAAGGTTATTGCGGCAGGCGGACCTGACCGCTGAAGAATTCACGGAGGATTTTCAGCGCACCGCCCGGGTAACGGCAGTAATGGACCCACCAGCGCAAAACGCTGGAGTATACGAACCAATGGCCGCCGCAATCAACGTGTTGAGCGAGCAAATATCACAGTTGCAGGCACAGATGAACGCGTTGAGCATGATTAATCATCGTCGACCACGATCACGATCACGATCACGCTCGCGTTCGCGATACCACCGACGTTCGCGCTCGCGAGATCGGCCACGGCAAGACGATCTGTGTTTCTATCATGCAAAGTTCGGAGAACGCGCGAGGAGCTGTCGTTTCCCATGCACGTGGAAGTCGGGAAACGAGACCAGCCGTCCGTAGACGCGGCAGACGACGACGGCCTGAGTTCCCGCCGCATCTTCGTTACGGACAAGGGAACGAAGATCTCTTTCCTTGTAGACACCGGCGCCGACATCAGCGTATACCCCCGCAGTAAAATCCATAGGCACGTCAAGAAAAACGCGTACGAACTATTCGCGGCCAACTGGGGACGCGCATCGCAACGTATGGTACCACTACGATTGGCCTTAACCTGTCCCTAAGACGAGCCTTCGAGTGGAACTTCGTAATTGCTGACGTTCAAACGCCTATCATAGGCGTAGATTTTTTAAGCCATTATGGGTTGCTCGTGGACCCGCGAAACAAACAACTCCTCGACACGACAACCCAATTATCAACAAGGGGATACGCTGCCACGACGGAAGAAATATCCATCAAAACCGTAATCGGCGAATCGGTCTACCATCGACTATTGGCGGAGCTTCCGGATCTAACTCGTCCACCGGCCTTCGGACGAGAGAAAATCCGACACAGTGTGGTACACCATATTGAAACCACACCCGGGCCACCCGTCTACAGTAAACCTCGACGTCTCGCACCGGATCGTCTCAAGCAAGTCAAGGCGGATTTCGCAACAATGATCGAGCAAGGAGTGATGCGGCCATCGAAGAGTCCATGGGCATCACCCCTGCATGTCGTCCCAAAGAAGGACGGAAGTCTACGACCATGCGGCGACTATCGTGCGTTGAACGCTCGCACCATACCCGACAGGTACTCCCCACCACATATCGAAGATTCCGCGCAACATCTGTACGGTAAGCGTGTCTACTTAAAAATCGACCTTGTCCGCGCTTACCACCAAATCCCGATCGCGCCAGAAGACGTCAAGAAAACCGCGATCACGACACCTTTCGGACTTTTCGAAGCAACCAACATGATGTTTGGGCTTCGAAACGCCGCGCAAACGTGTCAAAGATTCGTTGACGAAATTACCCGTGGTCTGGACTTCGTGTTCGCTTACATAGACGATTTCTTAATCGCATCCGAAACCGAAGAACAACATCGCGAACACCTTCGGATTTTGTTCGAACGCTTAAACGAGTATGGCGTAGTCATCAACCCAGTAAAGTGCGAATTCGGTGTGAACGAAATCACATTCTTGGGACACACCGTAAACGCCGTCGGGATAAAGCCGCTAGCCGAAAGCGTTGACGCTATTGTAGAAGTACCGCTCCCCGGGACCGTTAAAGCACTACGCAGGTACCTCGGTGTGATTAATTTCTACCGACGTTTCATACCGGGGGCCGCAAAAATTTTTCAACCCCTAAACGACCTATTAAAAGGAGGAAAAAAAGGCAACGCGCCCATCAAATGGACAGAGCAATCCGAAGCTAGCTTCCGCGAGTCGAAACGCGCCCTCGCTAACGCCACGATATTAGCGCATCCGATACCTGGCGCACCTGTTAGCCTCGCGGTAGACGCATCCGACTATGCAATAGGAGCGGTCCTCCAGCAACGCGTCAACGACTCTTGGCAGCCGTTAGGTTTCCTTACCAAACCGTTGAACTCCGCGCATCGAAAGTACAGCGCGTACGACCGCGAATTACTCGTTATGTACACTGCGGTAAAGCGATTTCGACACGCCATAGAAGGGAGAAATTTTATAATTTACACCGATCATAAACCCCTTACATATGCGTTCAACCAAGATCCTGATAAGTGTTCGCCGCGACAATTCCGGCAACTAGATTACATCGGACAATTCACCACCGACATAAGATATATCAAGGGGTTAGACAATAATGTTGCCGACGCTCTGTCACGCATCGAAGCGATAGGAAAGTCTGTGGACCATCGAGTTCTCGCCGCCGCGCAAGAAGCCGACAAAGAACTAAGCAACATCGTCAACTCCGGTACATCCGCGCTACGGTTAAAGAAAATACGTTTCCCCGATCACGACGTAGAAATATATTGCGACGTATCGGGTGACTTTGTACGACCGTACGTAACGAAATCCTCGCGGCGCGACGTATTTAATTCGCTCCATGGACTTTCCCAACCAGGGATACGTGCCACTCAAAACCTGGTGACGACGCGTTTCGTCTGGCCGCCCATAAACAAGCACTCCCGAAATTGGACACGACAATGTATTCCGTGTCAACAATGTAAAGTCACCAGGCACGTATCCTCACCCGTCGGAACATTCGGAGAGTTAGCGGGCCGTTTCGAACACTTACACATAGACCTTATCGCGATGCCATATTCAAAAGGCTACCGATATTGTCTAACGTGTATCGACCGTTTTTCGCGTTGGCCCGAAGCCATTCCCATCGCCGACATGGAGGCGGCAACCGTCGCTTCGGCTCTCCTTTCCACGTGGATATCTCGTTTCGGCGTGCCTTTAAAAATAACGACCGATCAAGGACGCCAGTTCGAGTCGAACCTATTTAACGAACTATCCCGGTTGCTCGGCATCAGACATTTGCGCACGACAGCCTATCACCCCGCGTCCAACGGGATGGTAGAGCGCCTGCACCGACAACTAAAAGCAACAATCAAATGCCACGATACCGAGCAACTGGGTGGATATCTTGCCGATAGTTCTATTAGGCATACGAACAGCTATTAAAGAGGACCTAAACGCGACGGCAGCCGAAATGGTTTATGGCACCGGCATACGATTGCCGGCAGAATTTTTTATACCGACTAAACAACAGGCCAATTCGGAATTCGCAAGTCGCCTAAAAGACCGAATAGGAAAAATCAGGCCTCATTCAATTACGTGACACGGCGAAAAGAGAACCTTCGAGTTCCGCGACCTCGAAACATCGCCTTATGTATTTCTGCGTCGCGACGCCATCGGAGACCCCTTACAACCACCCTACGACGGGCCGTATCAGGTTATAGAGCGAGGAAAAAAGACCTTCACTATTAAAATAAATAATAAAAACGTAATAGTGTCCATAGACCGATTGAAACCCGCATTTCTATTTAACGATAATATTGAACACCATAGCACGGAAAAGCGCACTGTAACAATACCGCCCGGTGCCCGAAACGAACAAAGCGAAGGGGACTCAAGAGTTCATCACACCACACGCGCGGGCAGGAGAGTTCGATTTCCTGATTGGTTTCAGGCGGGTCTCGGATAGGCGTTAGGAGCCGGCGAACGTGCATCCTTGCCTGTAACATTTATACATTTTTCATTTATATAGCGTTATCACTGGTAAGGGGGTACTGTGGCGGCACGGGCCACGGAACTTTTCAACGGCTCCGGATGCAAAGCGCGACGCCGCCAAAGCGCTACACCGACGTGCCCAATGTACCATCGGTATCTTCACACTCTTTCCGCCGAATTCTCGGAAGAGCATACACGTGCCAGCACTGGCGGCACATCTAATGAATGCACGCTAGTGGGGGATATCGATGGGCTACGAAGGGAAGAATCTGCGCGATCCGAAACAAAAGCAGAGTTAGTCTGTCTTGCGCCATTAAATGTGTAACTCCTCGGTACTATTTGCATAGCAACGCGTCGAATGATCTCTCGGTGTCTATCGTTATTTGTTAGTTGTTACCTATTGTCTGTTAAGTGTAATTGTTAGTTGTTAATTGTTAACTCTGATTGTTGATTAGTTCTAATTAAACTATTGTTCGTTAAAAACACCAAAAGTAGTTCCTTACGCACCTATCACCATACCACCTCAGATCATTAATATTAACATTGCACTTACAATTTGCAAGCGGTCAGATTATCAAGTTAAAGCTAATATCGACTAAAATTAGAAAATTTCTCTGGTTGTAACGAAGTTTAAAAATCTTATGCAATAATAGAAAAGTAATAAAAAATAAAATCGTGCTTAGATATAATTCCAAACCTTTGAAATGTGTGAATTGAAATCTTCTATGAATAAGCGTTCTTTGTAATACTTTTATATCTCTGATAACGAATAACGCTCTCCGTAACGACATATTAAATTATAGTATTTACAGAAAAAAATAAAAAATTTGTACAATATACAACGTGTTCAGATTTGATTAATTATGACAGATGTAATTCTGACAGCAAAATTAGAAAATTCCACGTCAGATGAGAAACGAATAAAGTACGCAAACATTAACAGCATTGACAGATTCGATACTGAAAACTCGATATTTTCAATTCGATTTATCGTAAAGATGTTGTGTGCGCGCGTGTGTGTGTCTTCATCTATTTTCTGTTACTGTCTGATACGATCAAATACGATCAATTATATAAAATATAAAGTATAGAATTTTATATTTGCGATAAATACATTACACGTTTCTGAGTATTAAATTTCGCTCTTCATTTTGAATCATCCATATCCATGACTTGACATGTATTCGAAACAGAATCCGAATTAATTATGATGAATTATGATTAATTATGATTAAAATAATATAAATTAACAATGACAATAAACTAAGAAAAATTATAATATATAGAAATGGACTATTGCATTTTAATCAATATTATCAAAATCTATTGTATATTTGTTTCATGATTGAATTGTTACAAATGCAGTTATGCCGTTTACATTGTATATTACTTGAAGGAAAAAACAAATCGTACAATGTTTTACTAAATTATTGATAATTAATGCTATTGATTATTTCTAAAAAATTGCCGTTAATTATTGGTGCAGTTTTACTTATTTAGAAAAATGTTTGCGGCTGTTTCCAAACCTTATAAAATTAATGATCATTTTTTTAGACACGCCGTGACATAGTAGTAGAAAGTAGCAATAAATATGTTTATTGTAGACCATGTGATCTAGCATCTCAAAAAAGTATTAGGGATTTTGCAGAGCAATTTAAGAAAGATATATACCATATCCTATGTTAGAGTATGAAATGAAATGAAATAACATAGCTTTGTTATATGTATAAAGTGTTCATCTATTTTTGAATACTAAATTGGGAAGAAATTCTTCCTGAACTTATTATATCTAAATCAATAGATCTATAGCATACTTTGTATTATCTGTTTCCATTGTAGAACACAAGAAAAGAAAGCTTCACATTCTTATAAATAATGCAGGAGTAATAAGATGTCCTAAGATGTATCCCCAAGAAGGAATTGAATTGCAATTTGGTGTGAATCATATAGGACACTTATTACTAACAAATTTATTGTTAGACACTTTAAAAGATTCTGCACCATCAAGGATTGTAAATGTTTCAAGTAGTGCACACAAGCGTGGCAAAATTAAATTCGACGATTTGAATAATGAGAAAACCTATGAGCCTGGCGAAGCATATGCACAGAGCAAATTAGCTAATATTTTATTTACAAAGGAATTGGCAAATAAATTGAAAGGTTTTGTCATTTTAACAGAAAATAAAATTTATTTTTGAATAATTAATACAATCGATAAAGCATTATTTTTTATGTCATATAGGAACTGGTGTTACAGTGAATGCCGTCCATCCTGGTATAGTACGAACAGAAATAACGCGATATATGGGAATTTATCAAAACTTTTTAGGTAGATTGGCTGTAGATACTCTTTATTAAAACCAATAGTACATTAAAGTATGACATTCGAAGAATATTGTATAAAATTTTCACGGAGAAATATTAAAAAATACGGCAATGGCAGTAATTATTCGGACGTGTCTCGGAAAAAAGTAGAATTGCTCATAACTTGGTGCTGCATCATCTGAAATCAAAAACTCAAAGTTCATTCGTTAGGTAACAGTTTTCCCCAGGTAACGCTGGGAGGGTTTTTCGAAATTTCAATTTTTCACTTTTTTAGAACACTTTGAAGGGAAAATTAGCCGCAAATTTTTCAACAAATTTTCGCAAAATCGGCTAATGACAATAAATCATTCTTTCAAGCAGAAAGAAAACGGGAACTATTAATGCTTTTGAATTATATAGCTACCTCTTGTCCTCTCCCTGAACCTACCTAGAAGGAGTTTACCACTCGTAATCGTAACCCTCCGCCAAATACCAACAATAAGAAGCTGTCCCTTGATGATAAAATATATTCAAAGCCAACGATATTTACAATATAATCATCGGAATAGCTCAAGCGACCGACAACTATATCGATCAAATATTTCTCTGCTGTACTTACTATATACTTAATACGACGATTGTGTAAGTAATGCATAAGAAATAATAAGGCGATGGTAGATGTATCGTTCAATGTTTCAATATGTCGGAGACGAAAGGACGCCGGGGCCCCTCCGACCCTCCTAACATTGTAATCTAGAGTCTACTATAGCCGTAATGAAACAATCGCAGTTATCCAAGCAGATGGTAACTGTTCGGGATTCATGACGGTGAACTTTGGCTCGGGGCGACAGCCTGCCGCCCAACGTAGCCACGGGCAACGGGACGGGCGATCCGTCTAACAAAGGTGCGGACCGGTGTTATGACCCTCATTAAAGGGGCAAAAATAAATAAGAATCGCACTTTCCCCCAACTCTGTTGTCATTGTATATTCTCAGAAGCATTCTCGGATTTTCCGTAATTAAGAAGGTTTCGCATACCTGCTGCACAATACGTCTGTCCTTTAAACCGTGTTTCATACACCAAACAAATGAACAACTGCTTAGGCTTTACCAGCCTGTTAATAAGGGGGCCCCCTTAAGAGACTTAACCCAGGCAATGGTGGCAAACATGAAGCGAAATGGCGTCTATATAAGCCCGACAACTAGCTCGGAGATCACATTCCCAATTCGACTATCGAACAGAACGTTTGAAAGTTCTTGACGCTTCGAAGTTCTTGACGTTTGAAAATTCTCGACGTTCGAAAGTTCTTGGTGTTTGGAAGCGCTTCGCGATTGAAAGCGTCCTTATACATCTTCCACACACTTGGAGCAGTAAGTATTTTATTTCCTTCAAATCGTTTCTTCCACTGATTTTTCAAACAATTTGTTTGAAATTATTTATTTTATTTCCTTATTTATTATTTATTTATTTTTTATTTATATATCTTAATTTTATTTTTCCAGATTCTTCTTCGCATTTGGAAGTACCTCGAGTTCGAAAGTTCTTCACGTTTGGAAGCGCTTCGCGATTGAAAGCGTCCTTATACATCTTCACCACACTTGGAGCAGTAAGTATTTTATTTCCTTCAAATCGTTTCTTCCACTGATTTTTCAAACAATTTGTTTGAAATTATTTATTTTATTTCCTTATTTATTATTTGTTTATTTTTCATTTACCTATCTTAATTTTATTTTTCCAGATCGTGCCTTATAACAAAACGATGGGAGAGTGCCCGCTTGGTTACAATAGCTTGCACATCAGAAGACAATCTCGTGACAATTTACCACAGAATTACGTTATGGTGAGCTTTATTTGCCCATGTGGTCAATTCATCTCGGAATTTGGCCTGCATCGCTACCTTTTATACCATCTGACGGGAAGGACGGGGCGAAGACCAGGCAACCCTCGAACACGTCCATATCTCCAGTTGCTCTCCAGCTTGCAAGCAGAAGCAATTCAATGAGCTTTGAATACGATTGAATGAAGACATTTTGATTGCGAACGACGATTTTGAGAACGATGATGGATGAATCTGTTTATTATAATAATTTCGGAGATTTTTATTTTAAAGATTTTGACGCGGATCTCGGATCTTTCTATCGATTTTGACAGATATATCTTTGTTCCAGCGAGTCCGATTCTGCGCTTCCTGTTCAGCATCTCGATCATCTTCGTTCTTTGCAGGATAATCAAGGGCCATTTTTAAATATTTCGTAGCTAGCTCTTTTTAATTTAATTTTATGTAGGTTTTTCCCAACATTAATAAATTTTGACTATAGAAATTGGGATCAATTTCCTCTGCAGTTTCAAAATATTTTAGAGCTTCCTCGAATGATGAAGATGGCGGTTCTCCAAATATTACAGATGCAATTTTTCTTTGATACCATGTTAAATCAGAAACTTGATAGCACCAAGTACCAAGCACGTACATAAGTGTTGGTTCTTTTGGATTTTGTTCCATTGCTCTCTGCGACATTAAACATATTCGATACAATTGCTTGACATTGTGTCAGGGAATGGAATATTTATAAGTATATATATATATATATATATTTGTCGGATCATCACTGGAAATGGGGTTGTGGGCGTCAAATGAATCTTCTCGAGGATTAGCCATTGATATGGTACACACAGGCGTAGTTTATTACGATGATAGAATTATTACAGTCTTAACAATTGATCATGGCGGTTCGGCACTCGCGACACTAGTGACGATGCTCTCGGGCTAAATAACGAATCCGCGGCCAACGGGATGACAGCAGAACGTACTCACAAAGTCTAAGTCTGAGAATAATCACTGATCGCGAAAGCGTTACTCTTTGATCGATGAGATCGCGAGCGAGAATGCCTTTCCCGACCCGATGATGCCACACAGGAAAACTATAACGGGGTGTGTCTAAGGATACGAGATCATCGGATTCGTCGAGAAAAGCCTTCGTTCAGAAAGTAAGGGAAATTGACGTTGCTGCTAATTGGTCAATCTCCATATCGGTGGTTAGAAAAGGATGCTAGCCGCCCTCGAGGGAAAGTTGTTAGTGGGAGACGCCGCTCGTTGAAAAATATGTCTCCCCTATCTTCCCGTAGTTGGGACAAAGACCGTTTGTCCGTTTGAAGGACTTTAGTTAACTAAACCTTAAGATTTATAACGGCCCCTCGGGCTAGCCGAACATGTACTGCGGAGACGCATCGACATCTGGCAATCATCTTACTCGAAGAATAGGGTCTGCACGTGGCGAGCCACGGGACAGAAACCGTTGGAATGTTTACTGTCGCGTGTCGCCACAAATATTTCTTTTAAGGAGAGCGATAGAATTACTCCATACCTTTGTTAGGCAAAGCGTTCATCCCGTGACCGCGGCTACGTTCGGCGACTGACTGTCGCCTCGAGCCCGAGCTCATTATCACAATTCTCGAATAATTACAATCGGGTTGAATAACTACAATTGTTCAATTACAGCTATAGTAGACTCTAGGTTACAATGTTGCGGGATTATCCAAAATTCCAAAGGCTCCGGTGTTCTTTCATCTCCGACATATATATATATATATATATATATATATTAATATATTATCATGAAATATAGCAGCATATGTTTCTTAATATTATATGACTCTTTTATTTGTGCTTTTACTCCTTCATAAAGAGTCTTAGAATTAAGGAGAATCGATGCTCATTTGTGTGCAGCCCAATTATCCTCTTTTATCTCAAGTGCTTCAAGTATTAAATCATAAGCTTCGAAAATTAATTTCTTTCCATCCACTTCACTCATAATTTTAGACAATTTATACATTGCTCTACACAAACGCCATATAATTTCAATATCACCGCTATCCTATAAAAATATTCAATTTTATTATCTACATTTATAAGTGATATACATAATGTCATTACTTTATAATTTATTAGAAGGTCATGTATTTCCTGGTATTGTTCTTGCTCGTATAATGCATCGGCTTTTGCTATTAGAACTTCTTTTGTAGTTATGATTGCTTCGTTGTCACCTCTCTTTTTTGTAAGACCCCAAATACCCATAGCAGTGAACGACGATATGATACATAATTTTGTTGTTAACATGTACTGATTGCTGCTCTAATAATGAAAACTAATTGAATAATTTTGTATAATATATTAAAATTTATAGATCTGTGGCGGCACGGGCCACGGAACTTTTCAACGGCTCTTTACAATTGCCCTTTACAGTGTTCGCAGTGGAAAACGATCTGCGCACAGATCGGGGTGCGGCTTAATGCCAATTCACGGACAAAGGGTGACCGCGGACGAAAAAGAGAGCCACGGGATTCTTGGAGCGAGCGAGTTTCGTGAGAGCGGCTGGCTACGCCGTTTCTTTCGACGTTGCTCTTGTCGTGTAAAATTAAGGTAAAAATAAGGAACTTGTTAATTTCCGAAAAGGAGATGAAGTTCTTTTTATATTTTACTCAATTTATACAATTTTTTCGGTTCGCGATGATACGCTTTCGATACTTGGATTAGTTAAGAATTTTTTTTAGACTGACTGGATGATTTTGAAGGGAGCATTTATATTCTTCCATTCGTTGGAGTGGGAGAAGGTTTTGTTTATACTTAGTGTAAAATTCGGAGAACGGCTGGGGTGATCGAATGCCCCTCAGGCGGCTGAGAACGGATGCTGACCGGACGGTCACACGCGATAAGGCGTTCGGAATTTCGGTTTGTTATATACAGCTGCTCGAATTTCGTCTGTGACACTCTCTCGGTTCGGAGATAACAGCGCTGTGCGCCGCCGGACGATTAATAACCGACTCGAGATCTAGATACGAATAAGTATAAAAAGGTTGGATCTTGGTTTCGTCGTTCTTACGACCATATAACGCGTTGTAGGACGTGACGATGTGAAACGAAGAATCCCTTCAGAATGGAAAATGCCGCGACACGGAACGACGCGATAGCCGACTTTGATACAAAGCCGAAGGTACTGGACTCGAACGAAGTCGAGTATCGCTCAAGGGAGATCGGTCATGAAGTAAGGGAAAGAGGAGCACTCGTACGATCCTCGTCCCCCGTGCGATTAAATATCGCAGGGGTGCGTTCGACGGAGATCGTAAGAAGAGTCGCGATAAAGCGAACGAAGCAGGCTTACGCCTGTAATCTTTGGTGGTATGTTAATATCGCGACTAAACGTCGTAACCCACGAACTCCGGAGAAGAGGGTCGCAGTTATTAATCGGGCAGCGATAATCGCCGGCTCTACGATATCCAACGAATTCATCCGCCTCCTCGTCCGTCGATTCTCCGTCGTTCTTCGATCGTCGTTCTTAATTACGCGTCTCAGGGGGACGAGAGCAACGCGTATCGCCGCCACGCGTCGATCGAGGAGGTATCGATTCGCTGCCGCGACCAGCGTCAAAGGCCGGGCCGCCGAAACAACGTTATGCCACGCGTCGAGATTCGCGTTGCTCGGCGCCTTTCTCCGTGGGTCACGAAACCGAAAGGGAGGAAAAACACGAGGGATCCGTGAAAAGTCGTCGTTGTTCGATCAGCGTGTGTCCAACGATAAGCGAAGCGACGAGGACGCGACCTAACAGCAACACGGGCAATTCCTCTTCCTCGGGTTTCTCGTTTTCTGGATGGACGATCCGGTCCGCAGTTTTTGATTCTCTACAGAGGAGTGTACAAGTACTTGATTTGCAAAATGATTAGTTTAAAAGATATCTTAAATTTAACTCTTTTTTATTTTATTTTATTTTATTTCTTTTATTCGTTTTTTTATTTTATTTTACTTTTTTATTCTTTTTTTTTTATTATGTACCTTGCAATTCGTACAGCTGAACATTAAATTTAGTATTGTAGGACTTGTGTGAATGGGGAGGAAGGATAAGAGAGAGTTAACAAGTTTTTAAGCTTTCATTAGTTTTTATTCACCTACAGTCTTGACTAAGAATATACAATTCAGTACTAATATATATAGAAAAATACAAATATCCACATAAAACTGTACATACAATCATATATACGAAACCATACATACAAAACCAGACATACAAAACCATACTTGACTAAGAATATACAACTCAGTAGTAATATATATAAAAAAAAAATACAAATATCCACATAAAACTGCACATACAACCATACATACGAAACCATACATACAAAACCAGACATAAAAAACCATACTTGACTAAGAATATACAATTCAGTAGTAATATATATAAAAAAAAATACAAATATCCACATAAAACTGTACATACAACCATACATACAGATCCATACATACAAGAATTATTATACTTAGAAAAAAAGAGTCTGGCAATAGTTGCGATTATTCGGGATCGAGGTATCCCAACTCCAGCCAGTATGCTGCCATATCTCTTGCGGATTCTCCCGGCTCTCGGTCCAGCAGCAACCTTGCAGTTATTGCTTCTCCTGGAGAAGGATCGATGTTGACTAGGCTCCCTGTCCGTCTCAACATGGTGAATTGGGCCACTCGATGTCTCTTCCCTTGGATCGGTTGTTCTCGTACACCTGGCGGGACGATTTTTCTAGCCCACGGTGCCATTTTTGCCAATTTACGGGGCAGCAGCCGTATTGAATCGAGACATTGCTCGCTTTCTAACCCCCAATCGATTAGAAAGACGATGTAGCCAGTCATGGTCCTTTGTAAAAGGATGGCTCTTTCCCAAGCGCTAGATTTCTTAAAATCTACTAGCACGGCGACTAGCATGCCTGTTCTTAAACTTTTCGCCTTCGGCAAGTACTCCACGGGATGTTCCATCATCTTCAAATTGAGTGTTTGGGTTATCTTCGGCCATCCAGCCAAACGAACCCACATGGTGGTAAGTGATTCGACTCGAACCACCCGGACGGGAACTCCTTCTCGGAACCGATCGTTTGTCTTTTGTAAAATCTCCATGGCTTTCAAGCTTTCGGAAAAATTTCGAATGTTAATGTTCGACTATACTGATCTGCCTAGTTTACGTGTCTAGGTCGGATGGTGCTGGCTCCGCCGGGAATCGGACCCCCTTTATATACCAGCAGCACCGACCTTGGAGAGGGCCCCCTTTATATATCAGCTGCACCGACCTTAGAGAGGACCCCTTTAAATATCAGCAGCACCGACCTTGGAGAGGTACTCGGTCACCGTTTAAGCTAAACGCACGTTTTCGTTTGTCTTGTTTCACACTTTTCTTGTCCACGCAATATTTTATAACAGTGTTAACAATATATACAGGCAAAATATATAGTCTATTTTTGATACACAAGTGTCAGATATCAATTATTGCTTTCCGTTAAAATAAATATATCATTATTAGATGCTCTTTTTAACATTCCGATCCGCATCCTTACAATATTTTACAATTTTTAACCTAGAAATGTCGCTAGAAAATAGAAAACGAAAAACAATTTGAAAAGCACTAGCTCCCTTGAATGTGAAAATTGTGACGTGGGTGTATGTGCTTTGCCCTGCTTTAAAATATATCACACTCAATTGTATTATTAATTATTAAAGTAAATTATTAAAGTTCACGTATATGTATCGTACCTTTAAGAAAAGTTAACATTTAATTATCCAATGTGCTTGCGTAGAGAACAGCATTATCCGCCACATATTGCGGTGCAGTATCGTTTACGCGTAGTTCGCGTCAAACCCTGCCCTACGAAGGAACGTCCCCGCACAAAATTCAATCGTACCTAAGACGTTAAACCGATCCTTTGCAAGTTTTCTTCACAGAGATACGCTATACGAGTTCTTTGATTGATATCCGAAAAGTTTCTTTCTGTTTATGAGGAAATAATAGACGCACAATGTTATTTGCTTTATATCGTTTTGTCGCATTACGTACGATCCATTTTGTTCTATTGAGATAAACGACGAGACATTTCACAGACTTGGTTTCACGTTTGTACGGAGGTGTTTTATTGTAAAAACCACGTTTGCGAAAAAAGACATTTTTCGGACAACCTAATATATTTCATACGATGCTGTTGCCAAGAAATATTTTTAACGAAATGCTAAAAATTGTTAGTTGCAAACAAATACTAGGGGAAATTGTTTTATCCGCTTTTACACGCAGAAGAATTTTACGGCTCAATAATATGGCTATTGGAACGAACGAGCCGTTTCGCTAACATCGGAACAAAGTAGAAACGAATCGGTACTTATCAAGGAGAAAACTTTGTCCAGCGTGGGGAAAAGTTTAAGACCGATGTCCCTCGATCCACGCTGGAGACGGCCGATGAAACAAGGCGAATTACGGGAGATCGGGAGTAGAAGGCAGAACGGGCGGAATAGAAAAGGAATGGATACGGCAAGCTTCGGCCGTGCGATTTCGTATCACGTAGCGTTATCCCCTCGTAAAGTTGGCCACTCGTGCCACTAGCAGAAACTGTATGGCGGGCTCCGAGAGGATTTTAATCGCGCGACGGACGAACGTATCGGTGAAATTACTGGAGAGCCCCGTCGACGTGCCTTTCGTTCCTGCCTGTCCCACGGCTCGGCTGCCACGGATCTAACAGATTTACCGGATCCAACGTGCCGGGATACGAAACTTCGAAACTGGCTAGAATCGACTGCTACGTTAATTGCCGGTCGCTCCCTCGCACCTACTCGTCTATCAGACGACTCCAACTAGTAACCAACGAGCAAACCGCTGATTTCAGGCGTAAATTCAGCTGAAAATCCGCAGCGTGGAACGATGAAAGTGGCCGCACGGAAGAAAATAGCCTGGCGATCAAAAGGCTGGAACGTGCTTTCAGACCCGAACGCTTAGCTGCGCCGCCCCGCACCGAGATCCACTCCGAAGCGCCGCGTTTGCTATCGACGACTCAACGTAACGTGGAAAACGCGACAAGATGTTCGAATTTGGAATCATGCGAGCGCGCTGGGTCGATCGGCATGCCATCCGTCAAACGCGCGGCAAATAAATCTGTCGGTGTAATTTTAACGAGCCGCGATACCGCTCGAGGATTATACGGGTAATTTAAATTCCGCTCGCTCGATCGACGCGACTGATGGAACGACGATGCGCCGGCTGAGCCGAGATGAAATGATAAATTAGCGAATGAAACAGCCAAGTATAATAGAATGCCCGGTTAAATATAGAGCGTTTTAAACCGATTAACAGATAACTGCAAATTAGATCGTCCATTAACACGGTTCGTCCACGTTCGAGCGGCATCGTTCGAGAATCAGTCGGAGAATTAGTCCGAGAATTAGTCAGAATACCCTCCGATCGATCGTTTTCCCCCCGAAGTCTCGCATTCGATCTGTTTCGATTCGCCATTCGCGCGATCCGAATTTAAGTTTCACGAATGTGAATACGAACGAGCCGTACGTACCACTGGCTATCGCACGATCGCTGTGGCAAAACGCTGGCGTACAATTACAATTTTTTGCCGTTAGTTGAAATATATTGTAAACGTATTTGCTCGTGCGTGGAAACTCGCTACTTCGCGCAGCCAGTCGAACTGTTCGATATTTATAGCTAGTCGACAAATACCGCGTACCTATCGTCGAGATTCTACGCAAGCATTGCGCGCGTTACAAACCCCTTCTATATCGTGCAATTATCGTATCGAATAGCCGCTGCTCGAATTTCGCGCTGCGAATCGCATTCGAAAAATTTTATTTATCTGGAAATCGAACGTGCAGATTATTTTTTTAATTCAAACGACCTAACCCGAGCAGTTAGATTGGCCGAATTTCGATCTCTAGATGTCTACGATAACTTTGAAATTCCTAAATTCCAATTAATAAGTAAAAACCGGAACGACCAAATTTCACTGGACCGCGTAATCCGCATGAAAATACAAATTCAGCGTCGAATTCGAAGAGATAGATGAAAGAGGGATTCGATGGTAGAGCAAATCGGACGTACGGTTTGTAACACGAGACATTAATACAGTTGGTGGAGCCGCGGAAAGCGGATGGAAATGGAAATTTTCCGATTTTAATATCGGTGAATGCATCGGGACGCGAGAAGAAAGATCAAAAGGTTGACTGTTGATTAATTTGGAGCGGCACGCGAGCCCGACCCCGAGCCCCGAGCCCCGAGCGAGCGTCGCGATGCTCGCGTGCGCCGAAGCTACTGCGATCGAGCGAGCGTCGTAACCTCGGTAAATAACCCGTCGTATAATATTACGTACACTGATCAACGATTCGGAAAGGGAGTTTCGCTAACCCCTCGTCGAGGCATGCCCCTCGACGCCCCAGCGGATTTCAAGTCGTCGATTTTACAGCTAGCTGCTGTTACGTTCGAACCGTTTGTAAACCAGTGACGCGCAATTTGGGATAGCGATTGCGATCGAAATCCGACCCCTCTCGAGAATCCTACGGAAAGAGAATTTCTTTCGCAGTGGTTGGTCTGGCCGATCCAAGTTTCGGCGCGCGTTGCCGCGATGCCTAATCGCTGCGTTGCCGATCGTCGTTGCCATTGGAACGCGCGGCGAGCGAACAGCCGTGAGTTTGCTCTGTACACTCGAGGCCTGAACTTAAAGGCTTAACGACCTGTTTGCCGTTGCAGCTCGGCAGAAACGAATCTTCGGCGTTCGCCCGAGCTAAACCAGCGAATATACGAGCGGCCTGCCTCGGAACGGTCGCTGAATTTCTGCTGAAAAATTAATCAACGCGGAACGTAAATCGCCAGTGATAAACACGTGAAAAACCATGCGCCGATGAGGGGGGGGGGAAGAACGGCAACGGCAACGTTGTTGCCAAACGAATGTAATGAACGGGCAAATACGCGTTTGTTTGCAAGTACCCTGCGGCGAGCAAATAACGTTACGCGAAATACGCGGCCCGGTTTCATCCAGGGTCGTCCTTTTATACACACGCGTGAAAAATTTCGCGGAAATTCGCACTGGCGACGCAGAATCGGTGCGCGGAAGAAATCTGGCCGACTCCTGTTAAAAAGTTTCTTTCTTACAAATTTTTCCCCGTGGACCGCGCTATCCAGCCGCCCGTGTTTCCATCTCTTCGCCAGGAATTTGGCAACAGAGTTTGCGAAAAGTTACGGGCGCCGACTGGAGAGAACGGCGAGACCGGGTTTTCTAAAATAAAACGATCCTGCGAAATAGACGCGACGAGTGCCCCGGTCAGTCTTGGAAACTCGAGTCTCCGCGAAAACTCCTTCCGCTTCTGGCTATACGTACAAGTATATCAACGCGCGCCTTGCAACGCGTCTCGTGCCGTTTTTCTCCTATTCTGCTTGCACGTTTCTCAAAGAAAATACCTAATACCAAGGTGGCCTTCGCTTTACGCGTATGTGCGATTCCCGCGATGGAAAAAACGTCGCGCTGTTCAGCAAACCAGCGTCCAAGCAACGACAATACGTATACGACGTTGAATAAATCAACGAATGTTCGCGTATAGAAACTTCTAAAAAATATTCGCTGTCGAAAAATAGAAAAATGCCTACTCGTGCAAAGATCAGCGGGAAGCGAAACGTTTTTCGACTCGTAACCAAGCGTTATAGTCACAGGAATGTAACGAAACGGCGCGCAAACAATCGACGCGAAACCATCGTGACGCAAAATCATTTCGCGACAGGGGGCGCGGGTCCGACCGTAGCGAAAAAACAGCATCCAGCCCGCTGTCGTTTCACCCAATGGGGGGTTGTATCGATATATCGAGGCAGCGTCGCTGAAACCTGCTGGTGGCAGAGAGCCAGCGATAAGGCCCGCCATCTATAGACCGTAAGAGCCTCCTTTTGTATTAACGACGCTTTCCCGACTGTAATTGAGAGCCTCTGTACTCCGGCCCAACGTCGCCAGGTTATTAAATCCCGGGATATAAATCAGTTAATATTTTCCACGCGCCGCTAGCTCGCACTCTTTTCTTCGCCAGAGAAATGGATTTTCCGCTAAACTTAAATTGCTTAGCGATCGCCGGATGTGAAAGTTTTTTCGAGTCCGTCGATAAAAAGCTTCCGCGTACAACCGACCCGATCAACGTACCATCGACAGGCGACAACTGCCAACGATTTACGACGGTTACGATGGTATTACCTTTTCTCCACGATACTTTTCTTTTTCTTTCCCTTCTTCCGCCGTATTTGAGTTAATCACGATGGTTGGTCGCTTTACGTCATCGTGTACGAGGGACACGCCGAATAAAGTTTGTGGAAAATCATTACTCCACGGATCCTTTTCATCGCGTGTTCCAAGATATCCGTTGGTGGAATTTTCGACCTCGTTTAAGACCCTTCAACGAACTGAAATCTGCTCGCCAACTTTACTCAGAATTCAATGCTTTTCAATTACAAAGATTTTCCGGTTAACCGTTCCTTAATTAAACATGTAACTATACCGAAACGTTTAAATTACCTTTTGAACCTGGTATACAGGTCAAAACTACTCCAGTTTACTCTGCTTTTTTCAGATCGCCCCTTTCAATTTCGCTGCGCGGAACGTCGGGAAAGGAACTCGACTACGAACGACTATTTCTTTTCTTGCCCCTCGATATCCGCACTACGCACGCGTTCGTTAGGCGTTCGCGACCGTTGCCACGTATGTCTTCTTCCAAATATTCGACGGAAGGATGTAGGAAGCATGTCGGACTTACACTTTCATGATATGGCGCTTTGTATC
>NW_022884091.1:0-20562 GCF_011952255.1 Bombus vosnesenskii | reverse complement strand
CATACAACGTAATACGTTATAACGGCATTACCATATAACGTAATACGTTATAAAGTGATAGCATATAACGTATGACGTTATAACGTTATAAAATATAACGCGATACGTTATAACGTTATACCATATAACGTAATAAGTCATAACGTCGTCCCATATAACGTAATACGTTATAACGTCATTCCATATAACGTAATACGTTATAACGTTATGCCATATAACGTAATATGTTATAACGGCATACCATATAACGTAATACGTTATAACGTCATCCCATATAACGTAATACGTTATAGTTTCATACCATATGATGTATTACGTTATAACGTCATACCATATGATGTATTACGATATAACGTCATACCATACAACGTAATACTTTATAAAGTCATACCATATAACGTAAAACGTTATAATGGCATACCATATAACGTAATACGTTATAACGTCATCCCATATAACGTAATACGTTATAACGTCATACCATACAACGTAATACGTTATAACGTCATTACCATATAACGTAATACGTTATAAAGTTATAGCATATAACGTATGACGTTATTACGTTATAAAATATAACGCGATACGTTATAACGTTATACCATATATCGTAATAAGTCATAACGTCGTCCCATATAACGTAATACGTTATAACGTCATACCATATATCGTAATACGTTATAACGTTATGCCATATAACGTAATATGTTATAACGGCATACCATATAACGTAATACGTTATAACGTCATCCCATATAACGTAATACGTTATAACGTCATACCATACAACGTAATACGTTATAGCGTCATACCATATATGGTATAACGTAATACGTTATAACGTATTACGTTATAAAGCTATAGCATATAACGTTGTACGTTATAACGTCATAGCATACAACGTATTACGTTATAACGTTAGAAAATATAACGTAATACGTTACAAAGTTATAGCATATAACGTATGACGTTATAACGTTATAAAATATAACGTGATACGTTATAACGTTATACCATATAACGTAATAAGTCATAACGTCGTCCCATATAACGTAATACGTTATAGCGCCATACCATATAACGTAATACGTTATAACGTTATGCCATATAACGTAATATGTTATAACGGCATACCATATAACGTAATACGTTATAACGTCATCCCATATAACGTAATACGTTCTAACGTCATACCATATAACGTAATACGTTATAACGTCATACCCTATATCGTAATACGTTATAATTTCATACCATATGATGTATTACGATATAACGTCATCCCATATAACGTAATACTTTATAACGTCATACCATATAACGTAATACGATATAACGTCATCCCATATAACGTAATACGTTATAACGTCATACCATACAACGTAATACGTTATAACGTCATTACCATATAACGTAATACGTTATGAAGTTATAGCATATAACGTATGACGTTATAACGTTATAAAATATAACGTGATACGTTATAACGTTATACCATAAACGTAATAAGTCATAACGTCGTCCCATATAACGTAATACGTTATAACGTCATACCATATAACGTATTACGTTATAAAGTTATAGCATATAACGTAATACGTTATAACGTCATACCATATAACGTAATACGTTATAACGTCATCCCATATATAACGTCATATATACGTTATAACGTCATACCATACAACGTAATACGTTATAACGTCATACCATATAACGTAATACGTTATAAAGTTATAGCATATAACGTATGACGTTATAACGTTATAACGTTATACCATATAACGTAATAAGTCATAACGTCGTCCCATATAACGTAATACGTTATAACGTCATACCACATAACGTAATACGTTATAACGTTATGCCATGTAACGTAATACGTTATAACGTTATGCCATATAACGTAATATGTTATAACGGCATACCATATAACGTAATACGTTATAACGTCATCCCATATAACGTAATACGTTATAACGGCATACCATATAACGTAATACGTTATAACGTCATCCCATATAACGTAATACGTTATAACATCATACCATATAACGTAATACGTTATAACGGCATACCATATAACGTAATACGATATAACGTCATCCCATATAACGTAATACGTTATAACGTCATACCATACAACGTAATACGCTATAACGTCACACCATATAACGTATTACGTTCTAACGTCATACCATATAACGTAATACGTTATAACGTCATACCATATAACGTAATACGTTATAACGTCATCCCATATAAGGTAATACGTTATAACGTCATACCATATAACGTAATACGTTCTAACGTCATACCATAGAACGTAATACGTTATAACGTCATACCATATAACGTATTACGTTATAAAGTTATAGCATATAACGTATTACGTTATAATGATATAACGTTATAAGATATAATGTGATACGTTATAACGTTATATCATAAAACGTAATACGTCATAACGTCACCCCATATAACGTAATACGTTATAACGTCATACCATATAACGTAATACGTTATAACGTTATGCCATATAACGTAATACGTTATAACGGCATACCATATAACGTAATACGTTATAACGTCATCCCATATAACGTAATACGTTATAACGTCATTACCATATAACGTAATACGTTATAAAGTTATAGCATAGAACGTATGACGTTATAACGTTATAAAATATAACGTGATACGTTATAACGTTATATCGTATAACGTAATAAGTCGTAACGTCATCCCATATAACGTAATACGCTATAACGTCATACCATATAACGTAATACGTTATAAAGTTATAGCATATAACGTATGACGTTATAACGTTATAAAATATAACGTGATACGTTATAATTTCATACCATATGATGTATTACGTTATAACGTCATACCATATGATGTATTACGATATAACGTCATACCATACAACGTAATACTTTATAAAGTCATACCATATAACGTAAAACGTTATAACGGCATACCATATAACGTAATACGTTATAACGTCATCCCATATAACGTAATACGTTATAACGTCATACCATACAACGTAATACGCTATAACGTCACACCATATAACGTATTACGTTCTAACGTCATACCATATAACGTAATACGTTATAAAGTTATAGCATATAACGTATGACGTTATAACGTTATAAAATATAACGTGATACGTTGTAACGGCATACCATATAACGTAATACGTTATAACGTCATCTCATATAACGTAATACGTTATAACGTCATACCATATAACGTAATACGTTACAAAGTTATAGCATATAACGTATGACGTTATAACGTTATAAAATATAACGTGATACGTTATAAAATTATACCATATAACGTAATAAGTCATAACGTCATCCCATATAACGTAATACGTTATAACGTCATACCCTATATCGTAATACGTTATAACGTCATCCCATATAAGGTAATACGTTATAACGTCATACCATATAACGTAATACGTTCTAACGTCATACCATATAACGTAATACGTTATAACGTCATCCCATATAACGTAATACGTTATAACGTCATACCCTATATCGTAATACGTTATAATTTCATACCATATGATGTATTACGTTATAACGTCATACCATATGATGTATTACGATATAACGTCATACCATACAACGTAATACTTTATAAAGTCATACCATACAACGTAAAATGTTATAACGGCATACCATATAACGTAATACGTTATAACGTCATCCTATATAACGTAATACGTTATAACGTCATACCATACAACGTAATACGTTATAACGGCATTACCATATAACGTAATACGTTATAAAGTTATAGCATATAACGTATGACGTTATAACGTTATAAAATATAACGCGATACGTTATAACGTTATACCATATAACGTAATAAGTCATAACGTCGTCCCATATAACGTAATACGTTATAACGTCATTCCATATAACGTAATACGTTATAACGTTATGCCATATAACGTAATATGTTATAACGGCATACCATATAACGTAATACGTTATAACGTCATCCCATATAACGTAATACGTTATAGTTTCATACCATATGATGTATTACGTTATAACGTCATACCATATGATGTATTACGATATAACGTCATACCATACAACGTAATACTTTATAAAGTCATACCATACAACGTAAAACGTTATAACGGCATTCCATATAACGTAATACGTTATAACGTCATCCTATATAACGTAATACGTTATAACGTCATCCCATATAACGTAATACGTTATAACGTCATACCATATGATGTATTACGATATAACGTCATCCCATATAACGTGTACTTTATAACGTCATACATAACGTAATACGTTCTAACGTCATATATAACGTATAGCGTCATCCCACATATGGCGTAATACGTTTATAACGTCATCATATAACGTAATACGTTGTAAAGGACATAACATATAACGTATGACGTTATAACGTTATAAAATATAACGTGATACGTTATAACGTTATGCATATAACGTAATGAGTCATAACGTCGTCCCATATAACTTGTCACGTTATAACGTCATCCCAATATCAGGTAATAC
Source organism: Bombus vosnesenskii (assembly GCF_011952255.1). NCBI lineage: Eukaryota > Metazoa > Arthropoda > Insecta > Hymenoptera > Apidae > Bombus > Bombus vosnesenskii. The sequence goes on along the minus strand of NW_022884091.1, from coordinate 15,982 downwards.
GTTATAACGTCATACCATATAACGTAATACGTTCTAACGTCATACCATATAACGTAATACGTTATAACGTCATCCCATATAACGTAATACATTATAACGTCATCTCATATAACGTAATACGTTATAACGTCATACCATATAACGTAATACGTTATAACGTCATACCTTATAACGTATTACGTTATAAAGTTATAGCATATAACGTATGACGTTATAACGTTATAAAATATAACGTGATACGTTATAACGTCATACCACATAACGTAATACGTTATAACGGCATACCATATAACGTAATACGTTATAACGTCATCCCATATAACGTAATACGTTATAACGTCATACCATACAACGTAATACGTTATAACGTCATACCATATAACGTATTACGTTATAAAGTTATAGCATATAACGTATGACGTTATAACATTATATAATATAACGTGATACGTTATAACGTTATACCATATAACGTAATAAGTCATAACGTCGTCCCATATAACGTAATACGTTATAACGTCATACCTTATAACGTATTACGTTATAAAGTTATAGCATATAACATATGACGTTATAACGTCATACCATATAACGTAATACGTTCTAACGTCATACCATATAACGTAATACCTTATAACGTCATGCCCTATATCGTAATACGTTATAATTTCATACCATATGATGCATTACGATATAACGTCATCCCATATAACGTAATACTTTATAACGTCATACCATATAACGTAATACGTTATAACGGCATACCATATAACGTAATACGTTATAACGTCATCCCATATAACGTAATACGTTATAACGTCATCCCATATAACGTAATACGTTATAACGTCATACCACACAACGTAATACGTTATAACGTCATACCATATAACGTAATACGTTATAACGGCATACCGTATAACGTAATACGTTATAACGGCATACCATATAACGTAATACGTTATAGCGTCATCCCATATAACGTAATACGTTATAACGTCATACCATATAACGTAATACGTTATAACGTCATCCCATATAACGTAATACATCATAAAGTTATAGCATATAACGTATGACGTTATAACGTTATAAAATATAACGTGATACGTTATAACGTCATACCATATAACGTAAAACGTTATAAGGTCATCCCATATAACGTAATACGTTATAACGTCATACCATACAACGTAATACGTTATAGCGTCATACCATATAACGTATTACGTTATAAAGTTATAGCATATAACGTTATACGTTATAACGTCATAGCATACAACTTATTACGTTATAACGTTAGAAAATATAACGTAATACGTTATAACGTCATTCCATATAACGTAATACGTTCTAACGTCATACCATATAACGTAATACGTTATAACGTCATACCCTATATCGTGATACGTTATAATTTCATACCATATGATGTATTACGATATAACGTCATCCCATATAACGTAATACTTTATAACGTCATACCATATAACGTAATACGTTATAAAGTTATAGCATATAACGTATGACGTTATAACGTTATAAAATGTAACGTGATACGTTATAACGTTATACCATATAACGTAATAAGTCATAACGTCATCCCATATAACGTAATACGTAATAACGTCATACCATATAACGTAATACGTTATAACGTTATGCCATATAACGTAATATGTTATAACGGCATACCATATAACGTAATAAGTTATAACGTCATCCCATATAACGTAATACGTTATAACGTCATACCATATAACGTAAAACGTTATAACGTCATCCCATATAACGTAATACGTTATAACGTCATACCATACAACGTAATACGTTATAGCGTCATACCATATAACGTATTACGTTATAAAGTTATAGCATATAACGTTATACGTTATAACGTCATAGCATACAACGTATTACGTTATAACGTTAGAAAATATAACGTAATACGTTATAACGTAATCCCATATAACGTAATACGTTCTAACGTCATTCCATATAACGTAATACGTTATAACGTCATACCCTATATCGTGATACGTTATAATTTCATACCATATGATGTATTACGATATAACGTCATCCCATATAACGTAATACTTTATAACGTCATACCATATAACGTAATACGTTATAACGGCATACCATATAACGTAATACGTTATAACGGCATACCAAATAACATAATACGTTATAACGTCATCCCATATAACGTAATACGTTATAACGTCATACCATATCAGGTAATACGTTATAACGTCATCCCATATAACGTAATACGTTATAACGTCATACCATATAACGTAATACGTTATAACGTCTTACCCTATATCGTAATACGCTATAATTTCATACCATATGATGTATTACGATATAACGTCATCCCATATAACGTAATACTTTATAACGTCATACCACATAACGTAATACGTTATAACGGCATACCATATAACGGAATACGTTATAACGTCATCCCATATAACGTAATACGATATAACGTCATACCATACAACGTAAAACGTTATAACGTCATACCATATAACGTAATACGTTATAACGGCATACCATATAACGTAATACGTTATAACGTCATACCATATAACGTAATACGTTATAACGTCATACCATATGATGTATTACGATATAACGTCATCCAATATAACGTAATACGTTATAACGTCATACCATATGATGTATTACGATATAACGTCATCCAATATAACGTAATACTTTATAACGTCATACCATATACCGTAATACGTTATAACGGCATACCATATAACGTAATACGTTATAACGTCACCCCATATAACGTAATATGTTATAACGTCATACCATATAACGTAATACGTTATAACGTTATGCCATATAACGTAATACGTTATAACGGCATACCATATAACGTAATACGTTATAACGGCATACCATATAACGTATTACGTTATAACGTCATCCCATATAACGTAATACGTTATAACGGCATACCATATAACGTAATACGTTATAACGTCATACCATATAACGTAATGCGCTATAAAGTTATAGCATATAACGTATGACGTTATAACGTTATAAAATATAACGTAATACTTTATAACGTCATACCATATAACGTAATACGTTATAACGGCATACCATATAACGTAATACGTTATAACGGCATACCAAATAACGTAATACGTTATAACGTCATCCCATATAACGTAATACGTTATAACGTCATACCATATCAGGTAATACGTTATAACGTCATCCCATATAACGTAATACGTTATAACGTCATACCATATAACGTAATACGTTATAACGTCTTACCCTATATCGTAATACGCTATAATTTCATACCATATGATGTATTACGATATAACGTCATCCCATATAACGTAATACTTTATAACGTCATACCACATAACGTAATACGTTATAACGGCATACCATATAACGTAATACGTTATAACGTCATCCCATATAACGTAATACGTTATAACGTCATACCATACAACGTAATACGTTATAACGTCAGCAACATATAACGTAATACGTTATAACGGCATACCATATAACGTAATACGTTATAACGTCATACCATATAACGTAATACGTTATAACGTCATACCCTATATCGTAATACGCTATAATTTCATACCATATGATGTATTACGATATAACGTCATCCCATATAACGTAATACTTTATAACGTCATAACACATAACGTAATACGTTATAACGGCATACCATATAACGTAATATGTTATAACGTCATCCCATATAACGTATTACGTTATAACGTCATACCATACAACGTAATACGTTATAACGTCATACCATATAACGTATTACGTTATAAAGTTATAGCATATAACGTATGACGTTATAACGTTATAAAATATAACGTGATACGTTATAATTTCATACCATATAACGTATTACGTTATAGAGTTATAGCATATAACGTATGACGTTACAACGTTATAAAATATAACGTAATACGTTATAACGTCATCCCATATAACGTAATACGTGATAACGTCATACCACATGATGTATTACGATATAACGTCATCCCATATAACGTAATACTTTATAACGTCATACCATATAACGTAATACGTTATAATGGCATACCATATAACGTAATACGTTATAATCGTCAAATTCCCATATAACGTAATACGTTATAACGTCATACCATATAACGTAATACGTTAAGTAACGTTATGCCATATAACGTAATACGTTATAACGGCATACCATATAACGTAATACGTTATAACGTCATACCCTATATCGTGATACGTTATAACGGCATACCATATAACGTAATACGTTATAACGTCATCCCATATAACGTAATACGTTATAACGTCATCCCATATAACGTAATACGTTATAACGTCATACCACACAACGTAATACGTTATAACGTCATACCATATAACGTAATACGTTATAACGGCATACCGTATAACGTAATACGTTATAACGGCATACCATATAACGTAATACGTTATAGCGTCATCCCATATAACGTAATACGTTATAACGTCATACCATATAACGTAATACGTTATAACGTCATACCATATAACGTAATACGTTCTAACGTCATACCATATAACGTAATACGTTATAACGTCATCTCATATAACGTATGACGTTATAACGTTATAAAATATAACGTGATACGTTATAACGTTATACCATATCAGGTAATACGTTATAACGTCATACCATACAACGTAATACGTTATAACGTCATACCATATAACGTATTACGTTATAAAGTTATAGCATATAACGTTATACGTTATAACGTCATAGCATACAACGTATTACGTTATAACGTTGGAAAATATAACGTAATACGTTATAACGTCATCCCATATAACGTAATACGTTCTAACGTCATACCATATAACGTAATACGTTATAACGTCATACCCTATATCGTGATACGTTATAATTTCATACCATATGATGTATTACGATATAACGTCATCCCATATAACGTAATACTTTATAACGTCATACCATATAACGTAATACGCTATAAAGTTATAGCATATAACGTATGACATTATAACGTTATAAAATGTAACGTGATACGTTATAACGTTATACCATATAACGTAATAAGTCATAACGTCATCCCATATAACGTAATACGTAATAACGTCATACCATATAACGTAATACGTTATAACGTTATGCCATATAACGTAATATGTTATAACGGCATACCATATAACGTAATAAGTTATAACGTCATCCCATATAACGTAATACGTTATAACGTCATACCATATAACGTAAAACGTTATAACGTCATCCCATATAACGTAATACGTTATAACGTCATACCATACAACGTAATACGTTATAGCGTCATACCATATAACGTATTACGTTATAAAGTTATAGCATATAACGTTATACGTTATAACGTCATAGCATACAACGTATTACGTTATAACGTCATACCATATGATGTATTACGATATAACGTCATCCCATATAACGTAATACTTTATAACGTCATACCATATAACGTAATACGCTATAACGGCATACCATATGCAATGTAATACGTTATAACGCTAATTTACATAACGTAATACGTTATAACGTCATGCCACCATATAACGTAATACGTTATAACGTCATAATTATTATAACGTAATACGTTATAACGTCATCCCATATAACGTAATACATTATAATGTCATCTCATATAACGTAATACGTTATAACGTCATACCATATAACGTAATACGTTCTAACGTGTCATACCATATAACGTAATACGTTATAACGTCATACCATATAACGTAATACGTTATAACGTCATACCATATAACGTAATACGTTATAAAGTTATAGCATATAACGTATGACGTTATAACGTTATAAAATATAACGTGATACGTTATAACGTTATACCATATAACGTAATAAGTCATAACGTCGTCCCATATAACGTAATACGTTATAAAGTTATAGCATATAACGTATGACGTTATAACGTTATAAAATATAACGTGATACGTTATAACGTTATACCATATAACGTAATAAGTCATAACGTCGTCCCATATAACGTAATACGTTATAAAGTCATACCATATAACGTAAGACGTTATAACGTCATACCCTATATCGTAATACGTTATAATTTCATACCATATGATGTATTACGTTATAACGTCATCCCATATAAGGTAATACGTTATAACGTCATACCATATAACGTAATACGTTCTAACGTCATACCATATAACGTAATACGTTATAACGTCATACCATATAACGTAATACGTTATAACGTCATACCATATAACGTAATAAGTCATAACGTCGTCCCATATAACGTAATACGTTATAACGTCATTCCATATAACGTAATACGTTATAACGTTATGCCATATAACGTAATATGTTATAACGGCATACCATATAACGTAATACGTTATAACGTCATCCCATATAACGTAATACGTTATAGTTTCATACCTTATGATGTATTACGTTATAACGTCATACCATATGATGTATTACGATATAACGTCATACCATACAACGTAATACTTTATAAAGTCATACCATACAACGTAAAACGTTATAACGGCATACCATATAACGTAATACGTTATAACGTTATCCCATATAACGTAATACGTTATAACGTCATACCATACAACGTAATACGTTATAACGTCATTACCATATAACGTAATACGTTATAAAGTTATAGCATATAACGTATGACGTTATAACGTTATAAAATATAACGCGATACGTTATAACGTTATACCATATATCGTAATAAGTCATAACGTCGTCCCATATAACGTAATACGTTATAACGTCATACCATATAACGTAATACGTTATAACGTTGTGCCATATAACGTAATATGTTATAACGGCATACCATATAACGTAATACGTTATAACGTCATCCCATATAACGTAATACGTTATAACGTCATACCATACAACGTAATACGTTATAGCGTCATACCATATAACGTATTACGTTATAAAGTTATAGCATATAACGTATGACGTTATAACGTCATAGCATACAACGTATTACGTTATAACGTTAGAAAATATAACGTAATATGTTATAACGTCATCCCATATAACGTAATACGTTCTAACGTCATACCATATAACGTAATACGTTATAACGGCATACCATATAACGTAATACGTTATAACGTCATCCCATATAACGTAATACGTTATAATGTCATCCCATATAACGTAATACGTTATAACGTCATACCATATAACGTAATACGTTATAACGGCATACCATATAACGTGATACGTTATACAGTTATAGCATATAACGTATGACGTTAAAACGTTATAAAATATAACGTGATACGTTATAACGTTATACCATATAACGTAATAAGTCATAACGTCGTCCCATATAACGTAATACGTTATAACGTCATACCATATAACGTATTACGTTATAACGGCATACCATATAACGTAATACGTTATAACGTCATACCATATGATGTATTACGATATAACGTCATCCCATATAACGTAATACTTTATAACGTCATACCATATAACGTAATACGTTATAACGGCATACCATATAACGTAATACGTTATAACGTCACCCCATATAACGTAATACGTTATAACGTCATACCATATAACGTAATACGTTATAACGTTATGCCATATAACGTAATACGTTATAACGTCATCCCATATAACGTAATACGTTATAACGTCATACCATAAAACGTAATACGTTATAACGTCATACCATATAACGTAATACGTTCTAACGTCATACCATATAACGTAATACGTTATAACGTCATGCCCTATATCGTAATAGGTTATAACGTCATACCATTTGATGTATTACGATATAACGTCATCCCATATAACGTAATACTTTATAACGTCATACCATGTAACGTAATACGTTATAACAGCATACCATATAACGTAATACGTTATAACGTCACACCATATGATGTATTACGATATAACGTCATCCCATATAACGTAATACTTTATAACGTCATACCATATAACGTAATACGTTATAACGTCATACCCTATATCGTAAAACGTTATAATTTCATACCATATGATGTATTACGTTATAACGTCATACCATATGATGTATTACGATATAACGTCATACCATATAACGTAATACTTTATAAAGTCATACCATATAACGTAATACGTTATAACGTCATACCATATAACGTAATACGTTCTAACGTCATACCATATAACGTAATACGTTATAACGTCATACCATATAACGTAATACGTTATAACGTCATACCATATAACCTAATACGTTATAAAGTTATAGCATATAACGTATGACGTTATAACGTTATAAAATATAACGTGATACGTTATAACGTCATACCATATAACGTAATACGTTATAACGTTATCGCCATATAACGTAATACGTTATAACGGCATACCATATAACGTAATACGTTATAACGTCATCCCCATAACGTAATACGTTATAACGGCATACCATATAACGTAATGCGCGTTATAACGTCATCTCATATAACGTAAAACGTTATAACGCGGCATACCATATAACGTAATACGTTATAACGTCATCCATATAACGTAATACGTTATAAAAGTTATAACATATAACGTATGACGTTATAACGTTAAAATATAACGTGATACGTTATAACGTTATACCATATAACGTAATAAAGTCATAACGATCGTCCCATATAACGTAATACGTTATAACGTCATCTCACATAACGTAATACGTTATAACGGCATACCATATAACGTAATACGTTATAACGTCATACCATATGATGTATTACGATATAACGTCATCCCATATAACGTAATACGTTATAACGTCATACCATACAACGTAATACGTTATAACGTCATCCCATATAACGTAATACGCTATAACGTCATACCATATAACGTAATACGTTATAACGTCATACCATATGATGTATTACGATATAACGTCATACCATACAACGTAATACTTTATAAAGTCATACCATATAACGTAAAACGTTATAACGTTATCCCATATAACGTAATACGTTATAACGTCATACCATACAACGTAATACGTTATAACGTCATTACCATATAACGTAATACGTTATAAAGTTATAGCATATAACGTATGACGTTATAACGTTATAAAATATAACGTGATACGTTATAACGTTATACCATATAACGTAATAAGTCATAACGTCGTCCCATATAACGTAATACATTATAACGGCATACCATATAACGTAATACGTTATAACGTCACACCATATGATGTATTACGATATAACGTCATCCCATATAACGTAATACTTTATAACGTCATACCATATAACGTAATACGTTATAACGTCATACCCTATATCGTAATACGTTATAATTTCATACCATATGATGTATTACGTTATAACGTCATACCATATGATGTATTACGATATAACGTCATACCATATAACGTAATACTTTATAAAGTCATACCATATAACGTAATACGTTATAACGTCATACCATATAATGTAATACGTTATAAAGTTATAGCATATAACGTATGACGTTATAACGTTATAAAATATATCGTGATACGTTAAAACGTTATACCATATAACGTAATAAGTCATAACGTCGTCCCATATAACGTAATACGTTATAACGTCATCGCATATAACGTAATACGTTATAACGGCATACCATATAACATAATACGTTATAACGTCATCCCATATAACGTAATACGTTATAGCGGCATACCATATAACATAATACGTTATAACGTCATCTCATATAACGTAATACGTTATAACGTCATACCATATAACGTAATATGTTATAAAGTTATAGCATATAACGTATGACGTTATAACGTTATAAAATATAACGTGATACGTTATAACGTTATACCATATAACGCAATAAGTCATAACGTCATCCCATGTAACGTCATACGTTCTAACGTCATACCATATAACGTAATACGTTATAACGTCATACCCTATATCGTAATACGTTATAATGTCATACCATATGATGTATTACGATATAACGGCATACCATATAACGTTATACGTTATAACGTCAGCCCATATAACGTAATACGTTATAACGTCATCCCATATAACGTAATACGTTATAACGTCATACCATATAACGTAATACGTTATAACGTCATCTCATATAACGTAATACGTTATAACGTCATACCATATAACGTAATACGTTCTAACGATCATACCATATAACATTACGTTATAGGATTATGGCATATAACGTATGACGTTATAATCATACCATATAATAATGCCGTTATGGCGATCATACCATATAACGTAATACGTTATAATGTCATCCCATATAAGGTAATACGCTATAACGTCATACCATATAACGTAATACGTTCTAACGTCATACCATATAACGTAATACGTTATAACGTCATCTCATATAACGTAATACGTTATAACGTCATACCATATAACGTAATACGTTCTAACGTCATACCATATAACGTAATACGTTATAACGTCATACCATATAACGTAATACGTTATAACGTCATACCATATAACGTAATACGTTATAAAGTTATAGCATATAACCTATGACGTTATAACGTTATAAAATATAACGTGATACGTTATAACGTTATACCATATAACGTAATAAGTCATAACGTCGCCCCATATAACGTAATACGTTATAACGTCATACCAAATAACGTAATACGTTATAACGGCATACCATATAACGTAATACGTTATAATGTCATACCATATGATGTATTACGATATAACGTCATCCCATATAACGTAATACTTTATAACGTCATACCATATAACGTAATACGTTATAACGCCATACCCTATATCATAATACGTTATAATTTCATACCATATAACGTAATACGTGATAACGTCATACCATATAACGTAATACGTTATAAAGTTATAGCATATAACGTATGACGTTATAACGTTATAAAATATAACGTGATACGTTATAACGTTATACCATATAACGTAATAAGTCATAACGTCATCCCATATAACGTAATACGTTATAACGTCATACCATATAACGTAATACGTTATAACGTCATACCATATCAGGTAATACGTTATAACGTCATACCATACAACGTAATACGTTATAACGTCATACCATATAACGTATTACGTTATAAAGTTATAGCATATAACGTTATACGTTATAACGTCATAGCATACAACGTATTACGTTATAACGTTAGAAAATATAACGTAATACGTTATAACGTCATACCATATAACGTAATACGTTATAACGTCATCCCATATAAGGTAATACGTTATAACGTCATACCATATAACGTAATACGTTCTAACGTCATACCATATAACGTAATACTTTATAAAGTCATACCATATAACGTAAAACGTTATAACGGCATACCATATAACGTAATACGTTATAACGTCATCCCATATAACGTAATACGTTATAACGTCATACCATACAACGTAATACGTTATAACGTCATTACCATATAACGTAATACGTTATAAAGTTATAGCATATAACGTATGACGTTATAACGTTATAAAATATAACGTGATACGTTATAACGTTATACCATATAACGTAATAAGTCATAACGTCATCCCATATAACGTAATACGTTATAACGTCATACCATATAACTTAATACGTTATAACGTCATACCGTATCAGGTAATACGTTATAACGTCATACCATACAACGTAATAAGTCATAACGTCATACCATATAACGTAATACTTTATAAAGTCATACCATATAACGTAATACGTTATAACGTCATACCATATAATGTAATACGTTATAAAGTTATAGCATATAACGTATGACGTTATAACGTTATAAAATATATCGTGATACGTTAAAACGTTATACCATATAACGTAATAAGTCATAACGTCGTCCCATATAACGTAATACGTTATAACGTCATCGCATATAACGTAATACGTTATAACGGCATACCATATAACATAATACGTTATAACGTCATCCCATATAACGTAATACGTTATAGCGGCATACCATATAACATAATACGTTATAACGTCATCTCATATAACGTAATACGTTATAACGTCATACCATATAACGTAATATGTTATAAAGTTATAGCATATAACGTATGACGTTATAACGTTATAAAATATAACGTGATACGTTATAACGTTATACCATATAACGCAATAAGTCATAACGTCATCCCATGTAACGTCATACGTTCTAACGTCATACCATATAACGTAATACGTTATAACGTCATACCCTATATCGTAATACGTTATAATGTCATACCATATGATGTATTACGATATAACGTCATCCCATATAACGTAATACTTTATAACGTCAGAACATATAACGTAATACGTTATAACGGCATACCATATAACGTTATACGTTATAACGTCATCCCATATAACGTAATACGTTATAACGTCATCCCATATAACGTAATACGTTATAACGTCATACCATACAACGTAATACGTTATAACGTCATACCATATAACGTATTACGTTATAAAGTTATAGCATATAACGTATGACGTTATAACGTCATACCATATAACGTAATACGTTATAACGTCATACCATATAACGTAATACGTTATAATGTCATCCCATATAAGGTAATACGTTATAACGTCATACCATATAACGTAATACGTTCTAACGTCATACCATATAACGTAATACGTTATAACGTCATCTCATATAACGTAATACGTTATAACGTCATACCATATAAGGTAATACGTTCTAACGTCATACCATATAACGTAATACGTTATAACGTCATACCATATAACGTAATTCGTTATAACGTCATACCATATAACGTAATACGTTATAAAGTTATAGCATATAACCTATGACGTTATAACGTTATAAAATATAACGTGATACGTTATAACGTTATACCATATAACGTAATAAGTCATAACGTCGCCCCATATAACGTAATACGTTATAACGTCATACCAAATAACGTAATACGTTATAACGGCATACCATATAACGTAATACGTTATAATGTCATACCATATGATGTATTACGATATAACGTCATCCCATATAACGTAATACTTTATAACGTCATACCATATAACGTAATACGTTATAACGTCATACCCTATATCATAATACGTTATAATTTCATACCATATAACGTAATACGTGATAACGTCATACGATACAACGTAATACGTTATAACGTCATACCATATAACGTATTACGTTATAAAGTTATAGCATATAACGTTATACGTTATAACGTTATAGCATACAACGTATTACGTTATAACGGCATACCAAATAACGTAATACGTTATAACGTCATCCCATATAACGTAATACGTTATAACGTCATACCATATCAGGTAATACGTTATAACGTCATACCATACAACGTAATACGTTATAACGTCATACCATATAACGTATTACGTTATAAAGTTATAGCATATAACGTAAAACGTTATAACGGCATACCATATAACGTAATACGTTATAACGTCATCCCATATAACGTAATACGTTATAACGTCATACCATACAACGTAGTACGTTATAACGTCATTACCATATAACGTAATACGTTATAAAGTTATAGCATATAACGTATGACGTTATAACGTTACAAAATATAACGTGATACGTTATAACGTTATACCATATAACGTAATAAGTCATAACGTCGTCCCATATAACGTAATACGTTATAACGTCATACCATATAACGTAATACGTTGTAACGTCATACCATATAACGTAATACGTTATAGTCGTCATCTCATATAACGTAATACGTTATAAAGTTATAGTGACATAACGTAATACGTTATAACGGCATACCAAATAACGTAATACGTTATAACGTCATCCCATATATACGTAATACGTTATAACGTCATACCATATCAGGTAAAATACGTTATAACGTCATACTGATACAAACGTAATACGTTATAACGTCATACCATATAACGTAATACGTTATAAAGTTACTATAGAGACATACGTTATACCGCCATAACGTCACAGCATACAACGTATTACGTTATAACGTTACAAAATATAACGTTATACGTTATAACGTTAGAAAAATATAACGTAATACGTTATAATGTGTATCCCATATAGCGTAATACGCTATAATGTCTTTACTCATAACGTAATATTGCTATTATAAAGTTATAGCATATGACGTATGACGTTATAACGTTATAAAATATAACGTGATACGTTATAACGTTATACCATATAACGTAATAAGTCATAACGTCGGCCCATATAACGTAATACGTTATAACGTCATACCATATAACGTAATACGTTATAACGTTATGCCATATAACGTAATATGTTATAACGGCATACCATATGACGCAATAAGTTATAACGTCATCCCATATAACGTAATACGTTATAACGTCATACCATATAACGTAATACGTTATAACGTCATACCCTATATCGTAATACGTTATAATTTCATACCATATGATGTATTACGTTATAACGTCATACCATATGATGTATTACGATATAACGTCATACCATACAACGTAATACTTTATAAAGTCATACCATATAACGTAAAACGTTATAACGGCATACCATATAACGTAATACGTTATAACGTCATACCATATAACGTAATACGTTCTAACGTCATACCATATAACGTAATACGTTATAACGTCATACCCTATATCGTAATACGTTATAATTTCATACCATATGATGTATTACGTTATAACGTCATACCATATGATGTATTACGTTATAACGTCATACCATACAACGTAATACGTTATAACGTCAGACCATATAACGTATTACGTTATAAAGTTATAGCATATAACGTATGACGTTATAACGTCATACCATATAACGTAATACGTTCTAACGTCATACCATATAACGTAATACGTTATAACGTCGTCCCATATAACGTAATACGTTATAACGTCATACCATATAACGTAATACGTTATAACGGCATACCATATAACGTAATACGATATAATCGTCAGTACCATATAACGTAATACGTCTAACGTCATAACATAGCAACGTAATACGTAACGTCATCCCATATAACGTAATACGTTATAACGTCATACCATATGATGTATTACGATATAACGTCATCCCATATAACGTAATAATTTATAACGTCATACCATATAACGTAATACGTTATAAACGTCATCCTCTCATATAACGTAATACGTTATAACGTCACACCATATCAGGTAATACGTTATAACGTCATACCATACAACGTAATACGTTATAACGTCATACCATATAACGTATTACGTTATAAAGTTATAGCATATAACGTTATACGTTATAACGTCATAGCATACAACGTATTACGTTATAACGTTAGAAAATATAACGTAATACGTTATAACGGCATACCATATAACGTAATACGTTATAACGTCATCCCATATAACGTAATACGTTATAACGTCATACCATACAACGTAATACGATATAACGTCATACCATATAACGTATTACGTTATAAAGTTATAGCATATAACGTATGACGTTATAACGTCATACCATATAACGTATTACGTTATAAAGTTATAGCATATAACGTATGACGTTATAACGTCATACCATATAACGTAATAAGTTATAACGTCATACCATATAACGTAATATGTTATAACGTCATCCCATATAAGGTAATACGTTATAACGTCATACCATATAACGTAATACGTTATAAAGTTGTAGCATATAACGTATGACGTTATAACGTTATAAAATATAACGTAATACGTTATATCGTCATACCCTATATCGTAATACGTTATAATTTCATACCATATGATGTATTACGATATAACGTC